>NW_027182908.1:435000-442500 GCF_041146395.1 Eulemur rufifrons | reverse complement strand
ACCCTAAAACTAACCCTAACCATAACCCTAACCCCTAACTCTTAACCTTAACCCTAAGCATTAACTCTCACTCTAACCTTTAATCCTAACCCTAATCCTAATCTTCAACCCTAAACCAAACACTTAACCCTAACACTGCACCAAACCCTAACACCTCATCTTAACCCTAACCGTAAACCTCAACCCTAAACCAAAGTGTAACCGTTAAACCTAAGAGTAACCTTTAACCCTAACCCTAAGCCCTAACCCTAAGCCCTCAACCTAGCACTAAACTTCATCCTTAACCCTAACCATAATCCAACCCTAAATCTCATTCTCAGACTTCTTGCTTTCTTAGAGTTTAGAAAGCCTGCAATCCTCCCATGCCATGCGTGAAAGGAGGCTCTACCACTGTGTCCTGCATGAAACCCACGGGCGCATACCCAGAGTATGACAGAGTGGGTTCCCGGGTACAATCCCCGCCCCCTAAACTCCCCCCGCCTGCCTAATGCAGACAGGGCCCGTGCGCTAAGCATAAACAATACCTTTAACAGATAACCCTAACCCTGAACATAGCACCCAATCCTGTTCCTATTTCTCCCCTTAACACGTAAACCTCACCGTGCGCCTAACTTTAACCTCTTATCCTAACGTTAATGCATAACCCATTTCCTGAGAACAACCCCTATCTCATAATTCTAACCCTATATCCTAGTCATCACTGTGACACCCAATCCCTAACCCTAATTCTAAACCGCTAACCCTAACCGTAAGCCTACCTACAACCCTAACACTGACAGTAACCCTTATTTCTAACCCCAACGCTATGCCTAACAAAAACCCTAACCCTTGACCCTAACCCGTCACCCTAACCCCTAAGCCTTACCCTAACCCTTAACCCTAATCCTAATCCTAACCATTAAACCTAACCCTAGCTCTTAAAGCTAACCCTAAACCTTACCCTCACGACTAGACCTAACCCTGACACTAACCTAACACCTAACCCTAACAAGACCCCTAAAGCTAACCCTGAACCCTATCCCTAACCCTAGCAGTAAACTTTAACCCTAAACCTAAGCCCAACCCGTAACCCTAATCCTATCCTTTTACCCTAAAACTAACCCCTAAACCTAACCCCTATACCTCACCCTAACTCTAACCCCAATCCTAATTCTAACCATACCCCTTCATAAAACACTAACTCCTAACCACTAACCCTAACACTATCCAAAAACCCTACTCACTAATCCCTAACCCTAACGCTTAACCTTTACCCTAACCTTTAACCCTCACCCTAAATCTTACCTCTGACCCTAACCTTTACCTTTAACTCTAAGCCTAACCCTTAACCCTACAGTAAGGAAGAACCTTAATGCTAATGGGATCCCTTATCCCTAACCCTAACACTACAGCTAAAAATAACCCTAACGTTGGATCCTTAAACCTAACCCCTAACACTTAATTTAACCCAAAACCCTAACCCTAATCCTAAGCATTAAACCTAACCCTATCTCTTAACCCTAACGCTAGCCCTTACCCTAACGCCTAGATCTAACCCTAAATCTAACCTACCGCCTAATCCTAACCTTAAGCCCTAATGCTAACTCTAACCCTGAACCCTAAACCTACCCGTAACCCTTAACACTAACCCTATCCGTGACCTTAACCCTGACCCTAACCATTACCCGCACCCAAGCATTTAACCCTGACCCTAACCCTAGCCCTTAATGCTAACCCTAACACTAAACCCTAACCTTAAGCCCAACACTTATCCCTAATCCTATCCCTTAACCCTAACCCTAAGCATAACCCTAATGCTACCCCTAAACGTAACCCTTACCGTGACCAGTAAACCTAACCCTAACCTCTAACACAAACCATAGCACATAACTCTAACGCTAAAACTAACCCTAACCCTAACCCTAACTCTAAACCGTAACTCTTAACCTTAACCCTAAGCGTTAACTCTCACGCTAACTTTTAATCCTAACCCTAATCCTAATCTTCAACCCTAACCCTAACACTTAACCCTAACCCTGTACCAAACCCTAACCCCTCATCTTAACCCTAACCGTAAACCTCAACCCTAAACCAAAGTGTAACCGTTAAACCTAAGAGTAACCTTTAACCCTAACCCTAATCCCTAACCCTAAGCCCTCACCCTAACACTAAACTTCATCCTTAACCCTAACCAGAATCCTAACCCTAAATCTAATTCTCAGACTTCTTGCTTTCTTAGAGTTTAGAAAGCCTGCAATCCTCCCATGCCATGCGTGAAAGGATTCTCTACCACTGGGTCCTGCATGAAACCCATGGGCCCATACCCAGAGTATGATAGAGTGGGTTCTCGGGTACAAGCCCAGCCCCCTAAACTCCCCCCGCCCGCCCAATGCAGACAGGGCCCGTGCGCTAAGCATAAACAATACCTTTAACAGATAACCCTAACCCTGAACATAACACCCAACCCTGTTCCTATTTCTCCCCTTAACACGTAAACCTCACCGTGCGCCTAACTTTAACCTCTTATCCTAACGTTAATGCATAACCCATTTCCTGAGAACAACCCCTATCCCATAATTCTAACCCTATCTCCTAGTCATCACTGTGACACCTAATCCCTAACCCTAATTCTAAACCGCTAACCCTAACCGTAACCCTACCTACTACCCTAACACTGACAGTAACCCTTACTTCTAACCCCAACGCTATTCCTAACAAAAACCCTAACCCTTGACCCTAACCCTTCACCCTAACCCCTAAGCCTTACCCTAACCCTTAACCCTAATCCTAATCCTAACCATTAAACCTAACCCAAGCTCTTAAAGATAACCCTAAACCTTATCCTGACGACTAGACCTAACCCTGACAGTAACCTAAAACCTAACCCTAACCAGAACCCCTAAAGCTAACCCTGAACCCTATCCCTAACCCTAGCAGTAAACTTTAACCCTAAACCTAAGCCCAACCCGTAACCCTAATCCTATCCTTTTACCCTAAAACTAACCCCTAAACCTAACCCCTATACCTCACCCTCACTCTAACCCCAATCCTAATTCTAACCATACCCCTTCATAAAACACTAACTCCTAACCACTAACCCTAACACTAACCAAAAACCCTAATCACTAATCCCTAACCCTAACGCTTAACCTTTACCCTAACCGTTAACCCTCACCCTAAATCTTAACACTGACCCTAACCTTAACCTTTAACTCTAAGCCTAACCCTTAACCCTACAGTAAGGAAGACCCTTAATGCTAATGGGATCCCTTATCCCTAACCCTAACACTACAGCTAAAAATAACCCTAACCTTGGATTCTTAAACCTAACCCCTAACACTTACTTTCACCCCTAACCCTAACCCTAATCCTAAGCATTAAACCTAACCCTATCTCTTAACCCTAACGCTAGCCCTTACCCTAACGCCTAGATCTAACCCTAAATCTAACCTACCGCCTAATCCTAACCTTAAGCCCTAATGCTAACTCTAACCCTGAACCCTAAACCTACCCGTAACCCTTAACACTAACCCTATCCGTGAACCATAACCCTGACCCTAACCATTACCCGCACCCAAGCATTTAACCCTGACCCTAACCCTAATCCTTAATGCTAAACCTAACACTAAACCCTAACCCTAAGCCCAACACTTATCCCTAATCCTATCCCTTAAGCCTAACCCTAACCCTAATGCTACCCCCTAAACATAACCCTAACCGTGACCAGTAAACCTACCCTAACCTCTAACACAAACCATAGCACATAACTCCAACCCTAAAACTAACCCTAACCCTAACCCTAACCCTAAACCCTAACTCTTAACCTTAACCCTAAGCGTTAACTCTCACGCTAACCTTTAATCCTAACCCTAATCCTAATCTTCAACCCTAAACCTAACACTTAACCCTAACCCTGTACCAAACCCTAACCCCTCATCTTAACCCTAACCGTAAACCTCAACCCTAAACCAAAGTGTAACCGTTAAACCTAAGAGTAACCTTTAACCCTAACCCTAATCCCTAACCCTAAGCCCTCACCCTAACACTAAACTTCATCCTTAACCCTAACCAGAATCCTAACCCTAAATCTAATTCTCAGACTTCTTGCTTTCTTAGAGTTTAGAAAGCCTGCAATCCTCCCATGCCATGCGTGAAAGGAGGCTCTACCACTGCGTCCTGCATGAAACGCACGGGCCCATACCCAGAGTATGATAGAGTGGGTTCCCGGGTACAATCCAAGCCCCCTAAACTCCACCCGCCCGCCCAATGCAGACAGGGCCCGTGCGCTAAGCATAAACAATACCTTTAACAGATAACCCTAACCCTGAACATAACACCCAACCCTGTTCCTATTTCTCCCCTTAACACGTAAACCTCACCGTGCGCCAACTTTAACCTCTTATCCTAACGTTAATGCATAACCCATTTCCTGAGAACAACCCCTATCCCATAATTCTAACCCTATCTCCTAGTCATCACTGTGACACCTAATCCCTAACCCTAATTCTAAACCGCTAACCCTAACCGTAACCCTACCTACAACCCTAACACTGACAGTAACCCTTACTTCTAACCCCAACGCTATGCCTAACAAAAACCCTAACCCTTGACCCTAACCCTTGACCCTAACCCCTAAGCCTTACCCTAACCCTTAACCCTAATCCTAATCCTAACCATTAAACCTAACCCTAGCTCTTAGGGCTAACCCTAAACCCTACCCTCACGACTAGACCTAACCCTGACACTAACCTAACACCTAACCCTAACCAGAACCCTAAAGCTAACCCTGAACCCTATCCCTAACCCTAGCAGTAAACTTTAACCCTAAACCTGAGCCCAACCCTTAATCCTAATCCTATCCTTTTACCCTAAAACTAACCCCTAAATCTAACCCCTATACCTCACCCTAACTCTAACCCCAATCCTAATTTTAACCATACCCCTTCATAAAACACTAACTCCTAACCGCTAACCCTAACACTAACCAAAAACCCTAATCACTAATCCCTAACCCTAACGCTTAACCTTTACCCTAACCGTTAACCCTCACCCTAAATCTTAACACTGACCCTAACCTTAACCTTTAACTCTAAGCCTAACCCTTAACCCTACAGGAAGGAAGACCCTTAATGCTAATGGGATCCCTTATCCCTAACCCTAACACTACAGCTAAAAATAACCCTAACATTTGATCCTTAAACCTAACCCCTAACACTTACTTTCACCCCAAACCCTAACCCTAATCCTAAGCATTAAACCTAACCCTATCTCTTAACCCTAACGCTAGCCCTTACCGTAACGCCTAGATCTAACCCTAAATCTAACCTACCGCCTAATCCTAAACTTAAGCCCTAATGCTAACTCTAACCCTGAACCCTAAACCTACCCGTAACCCTTAACACTAACCCTATCCGTGAACCTTAACCCTGACCCTAACCATTACCCGCACCCAAGCATTTAACCCTGACCCTAACCCTAATCCTTAATGCTAACCCTAACACTAAACCCTAACCCTAAGCCCAACACTTATCCCTAATCCTATCCCTTAAGCCTAACCCTAACCCTAATGCTACCCCCTAAACATAACCCTAACCGTGACCAGTAAACCTAACCCTAACCTCTAACACAAACCATAGCACATAACTCCAACTTTAAAACTAACCCTAACCTTAACTCTAACCCTAAACCCTAACTCTTAACCTAACCCTAAGCGTTAACTCTCACGCTAACCTTTAATCCTAACCCTAATCCTAATCTTCAACCCTAAACCTTACACTTAACCCTAACCCTGTACCAAACCCTAACTCCTCATCTTAACCCTAACCGTAAACCTCAATCCTAAACCAAAGTGTAACCGTTAAACCTAAGAGTAACCTTTAACCCTAACCCTAAGCCCTAAACCTAAGCTCTCACCCTAACACTAAACTTCATCCTTAACCCTAACCATAATCCTACCCCTAAATCTAATTCTCAGACTTCTTGCTTTCTTAGAGATTAGAAAGCCTGCAATCCTCCCATGCCATGCGTGAAAGGAGGCTGTAGAACTGTGTCCTGCATCAAACCCACGGGCCCATACCCAGAGTATGATAGAGTGGGTTCCCGGGTACAATCCCAGCCCCCTAAACTCCCCCCGCCCGCCTAATGAGGACAGGGACTGCGCGCTAAGCATAAACAATACCTTTAACAGATAACCCTAACCCTGAACATAACACCCAACCCTGTTCCTCTTTCTCCCCTTAACACGTAAACCTCACCGTGCGCCTAACTTTAACCTCTTATCCTAACGTTAATGCATAACCCATTTTCTGAGAACAATCCCTATCCCATAATTCTAACCCTATCTCCTAGTCATCACTGTGACACCTAATCCCTAACCCTAATTCTAAACCGCTAACCCTAACCGTAACCCTACCTACAACCCTAACACTGACAGTAACCCTTACTTCTAACCCCAACGCTATGCCTAACAAAAACCCTAACCCTTGACCCTAACCCTTCACCCTAACCCCTAAGCCTTACCCTAACCCTTAACCCTAATCCTAATCCTAACCATTAAACCTAACCCTAGCTCTTAAAGCTAACCCTAAACCTTACCCTCACGACTAGACCTAACCCTAACACTAACCTAACACCTAACCCTAACCAGAAACCCTAAAGCTAACCCTGAACCCTATCCCTAACCCTAGCAGTAAACTTTAACCCTAAACCTGAGCCCAACCCGTAATCCTAATCCTATCCTTTTACCATAAAACTAACCCCTAAATCTAAACCCTATACCTAACCCTACCTCTAACCCCAATCCTAATTCTAACCATACCCCTTCATAAAACACTAACTCCTAACCGCTAACCCTAACACTAACCAAAAACCCTAATCACTAATCCCTAACCCTAACGCTTAACCTTTACCCTAACCGTTAACCCTCACCCTAAATCTTAACACTGACCCTAACCTTAACCTTTAACTCTAAGCCTAACCCTTAACCCTACAGGAAGGAAGACCCTTAATGCTAATGGGATCCCTTATCCCTAACCCTAACACTACAGCTAAAAATAACCCTAACCTTGGATCCTTAAACCTAACCCCTAACACTTACTTTCACCCCAAACCCTAACCCTAATCCTAAGCATTAAACCTAACCCTATCTCTTAACCCTAACGCTAGCCCTTACCCTAACGCCTAGATCTAACCCTAAATCTAACCTACCGCCTAATCGTAACCTTAACCCCTAATGCTAACTCTAACCCTGAACCCTAAACCTACCCGTAACCCTTAACACTAACCCTATCCGTGAACCTTAACCCTGACCCTAACCATTACCCGCACCCAAGCATTTAACCCTGACCCTAACCCTAATCCTTAATGCTAACCCTAACACTAAACCCTAACCCTAAGCCCAACAATTAACCCTAATCCTATCCCTTAACCCTAACCCTAACCCTAATGGTACCCCCTAAACGTAACCCTAACCGTGACCAGTAAACCTAACCCTAACCTCTAACACAAACCATAGCACATAAC
>NW_027182908.1:355000-392500 GCF_041146395.1 Eulemur rufifrons | reverse complement strand
TATCTCCTAGTCATCACTGTGACACCTAATCCCTAACCCTAATTCTAAACCGCTAACCCTAACCGTAACCCTACCTACAACCCTAACACTGACAGTAACCCTTACTTCTAACCCCAACGCTATGCCTAACAAAAACCCTAACCCTTGACCCTAACCCTTGACCCTAACCCCTAAGCCTTACCCTAACCCTTAACCCTAATCCTAATCCTAACCATTAAACCTAACCCTAGCTCTTAAAGCTAACCCTAAACCTTACCCTCACGACTAGACCTAACCCTGACACTAACCTAACACCTAACCCTAACCAGAACCCCTAAAGCTAACCCTGAACCCTATCCCTAACCCTAGCAGTAAACTTTAACCCTAAACCTAAGCCCAACCCGTAACCCTAATCCTATCCTTTTACCCTAAAACTGACCCCTAAACCTAACCCCTATACCTCACCCTAACTCTAACCCCAATCCTAATTCTAACCATACCCCTTCATAAAACACTAACTCCTAACCTCTAACCCTAACACTAACCAAAAACCCTAATCACTAATCCCTAACCCTAACGCTTAACCTTTACCCTAACCGTTAACCCTCACCCTAAATCTTAACACTGACCCGAACCTTCACCTTTAACTGTAAGCCTAACCCTTAACCCTACAGTAAGGAAGACCCTTAATGCTAATGGGATCCCTTATCCCTAACCCTAACACTACAGCTAAAAATAACCCTAACCTTGGATTCTTAAACCTAACCCCTAACACTTACTTTAACCCCAAACCGTAACCCTAATCTAAGCATTAAACCTAACCCTATCTTTTAACCCTAACGCTAACCCTTACCCTAACGCCTAGATCTAACCCTAAATCTGACCTACCGCCTAATCCCAACCTTAAGCCCTAATGCTAACTCTAACCCTGAACCCTAAACCTACCCGTAACCCTTAACACTAACCCTATCCCTAACCCCCTTACCCTAACTCTGTTAACCCTAACCCTCAACCCTGACGCTAACCTTAAACCTTAATCCTAACCATGCGTGAGATGAGCCTCTGCCTTTGTCCTGCGTGACAGTTCAAGCCCAACACCCAGGGTAAGATGAAGTGGGGACGCAGCCTTGCTCCACACCCACAGTGCCCCGTACATTAGACGGGGCCCGTGCCCTAACACACACCGTTAAACGTAAGCCCTAACCCTATCACTAAACCAAACCCTTCGTAAGCCCTGAATCTAACTCCTAACAGTAACCCTAATCCCTGACCCTTACTCTTGCCTCTCACCCTAAACCTAAACCCAACCACTAAACATAATCCTAATCTCTAACCCTAACAGTAATCCTAACCCTAATTCTAACCTAAAACCCTAACCCCTAAATCTAATCCTAGTCCCTAACACCTAACCTTACCCTAAACCGAATTCCAATTCTCAGAGTTCTTCAATTCAAAAACTTAAAAAAGCCTACAATCCACCAATGCCGTGTCTGAGATCAGCGTCCGCCCCTATGTCCTGCATGACAGGCAGGCGCCAATGTCCAGGGTACTATGGAGTGGAGTCCTGGGGTCTGTAGGCTTGCTAAACTCCAGTTTGGAAGAATTGCTATAGTCATATATAGGGATGCTTACATTTACTTATAGAAAGCAACTATTGATGTGTGATTTGTAGGCTTGCCTTACTCTAGTTTGGATGAAGAAGCTGAATCATATATAGGAATATTAGCTTTGAGTTAGAGGAAGCATCTATGGGGGGTGCTTTTTTGGCTTGTTAAACTCTGGTTTGGAAGAAGTTCGAGAGTCTTATATAGGAACGATATCATTCATTCAGAGAAAGCAATTATAGGGAGTTGGTTTGTAGGCTTGCTAAGCTCTAGTTTGGAGGAAGGCGAGAGTCATATATAGAACGCTTACGTTCACATAAAGCGTCTACGGGGGGACGGTTTCTAGGCTTCCTAAACTCTAGCTTGGAAAAAGAGGACAGTTATGTATAGGAACTCTCGGCGGGGGATTTGTAGCATTGCTAAAATCTTAGATTGGAAAAGTTGCGAGAGTCATACATAGGAATGTTAACATTCACTCAATGAAAGCAACTATAAGGGGTGCTTTCCAGGCTGGCTACACTCTAATTTGGAAAAAGTGCGACAGTCATATATAGGAAGGCTTATATTCACTCAGACAAAGCAATTATGTGTAGGTGTATAGTAGGCATGCTAACTCTAGTTTGGAAAATTTCGAGAGCCATGTATAAGAAAGCTTACAGTAACTTAGAGAAAGCAACGAACAGGGGTGGAGTGTAGACTTGCTAAACTCTAGTTTGGAGGAAGTGCCATAGTCATATATAGGAACGCTTAAATTCATTCAGAGAAAACAGCTGTCGGGGATTTGTTTGTAGACTTATTCAACTCTAGTTTGGAAGAAGTGCGAGAGACATATATAGGAATGTTTACATTGACTCAAAGAAAGCAACTATGGGGGAGTGTTATTTTGGCATGCCAGATGCTAGTTAGGAAGAAGTACAAGACTCATATATAGGAACGCTTACATTCACACAGCGAGAGCAACTACGGAGTAGTGTCAGGTAGACATATTAAAGTCTAGCTTGGGAGAAGTTCCAGCGTCCTATATAGGAAAGGTAACAGCCACTTTGAAAAAGCAAGTCTTGGCGGGTGGTTTGTAGGCCTGCAAAACCTTGTTTTGGTTGAAGTGTGAGAATCATATATGAGAACGCTTACATTCACTCAGAGAAAGCAACGACGGGGTTGTTTGTAGGCTTACTAAACTGCAGTTTAGAAGAAGCAGGAGAATCACATATAGGAGCACATACATTTTGACGCACTGAAAGTAACTATGGGGTGGTGTTTTATAGGCATGCTAAACTCTAGTTTGGATGAAGTTTGAGAATCACATATAAGAAAGCTTAGAGTCACTTAGAGAAAGCAAATCTCTGGGTGTGGAATGTAGGCCTGCTAAACTCTATTTTGGTTTAAGAGTGAGAGTCATATATGGGAAGGCTTACATTCCCTCAGAGAAAGCAACGACGGCGTGGTGGTTTGTAGGCATACTAAACTCTAGTTTGGAAGAAATAGGAGAATGATATATGGGAACGCTTACATTCACGTAGAGAAAGCAATTATGGGGTGGCGTTTTTGTAGCCATGCTAATCTCTAGTTTGGAAGAAGTTAAGGAGTAATATATAGGAAAGGGTACAGTCATAGAAACCAACTCTCGGGGGATGTTTTGTACACCTGCAAAACTCCAGTTTGGAAGAAGGGGGAGAGTCATATTGGGGACCGCGTGCATTCACTCAGAGAAATCAACGATGGGATTGTGATTTGTAGGCATAGTCAACTCTAGTTTGGAAGAAGTACGAGAATCGTATATAGGAAAGCTTACCTTCACGCAGAGAAAGCAACTATGGAGTGATGTTTGTATGCCTACTAAAATATAGTTTGGAGGAAGTTCGAGAGCCATATCTGGGATGCTTACAGTCACTTAGAGAAAGCAACTCTCGGGGGTGTTTCGTAGGCCTGCTAAACTCTATTTTCAATGAAGTGTTAGAATAATATATGGGAACTCAGTGAAAGCAACGTTGTGGTTGTGGTTCCTAGGCATACTAACCTGTAATTTGGAAAAAGCAAGAGAATCACATGTAGAACCGCTTACATTCCGGCACCGAATGCAACTATGGGGTGGTGTTTTGTAGGGTGCAAAACTCTAGTTTGGACGAAGTTTGAGAGTCATATATAGGAAAGTTTAAAGTCACGCAGAGAAAGCAACTCTCTGGGTGTGGAATGTAGAGTTATTTTGGTTGAAATAGTTATTTTGGTTGAAGTGTGAGAGTCATATATGGGAACGCTTACATTCACTCAGAGAAAACAACGTTTGGGTGGTGCTTTGTAGGGCATACTAAACTGTAGTTTGGAAGAAGTACGAGAGTCCTATATAGGAACACTTACATTCACACAGAGAAAGCACTTATGGCATCAGGTTTTGTAGGCATGCTAAACTGCAGTTTGGAAGAAGTTGGAGAACCTTATACAGGAAAGATTACCGTCACCTAGGGAAAGCAACTCTCGGGAGATTTTTTTGTACACATGCTAAACTCTAATTTGGATGAAGTGTGAGAGTCAAACATGGGACCGCTTACATTCCCTCAGAGAAACAACACTGGGGTGGTTTTTGTAGGCATACTAAATAGTTTGGAAGAAGTACGAGAATGATATTTGGGAACGCTTACATTCACACAGAGAAAGCAACTACGGGGTGGTGTTTTGTAAGCATGCTATAGTTTGGAAGAAGTTCTAAACCTGAACAGTCACTTAGAGAAAGCAACTCTTGGTGGGTGATTTTTAGGTCTGCTAAATTGTATTTTGAAAGAAGTACCAGAGTCATATATACTAATGCTTACATTCATGCAAAGAAAAAACCATGGGGTGATGTTTTGTGGGCATGTTAACCTGTAGTTTGGAAGAAGTTGGAGAGTCTTATTTAGGAAAGCTTACAGTCACCTAGAGAAAGTAACTCTCGGGAGAGCCTTTCTTGGCCTGCTAAACTCTACTTTGCATCAATTGTGAGAGTCAAACATGGGAATGCTTTCATTCATTCAGAGAACGCAACGTTTGGGTGGTGGTTTGTAGGCATTCTAAACTGTATTTTGGAGGAAGTACGAGAGTCATGTATATGAACGCTTACATTCAGGCAGAGAAAGCAACTCTGGGGTCGTATTTTGTTGGCATGCTAAACTGTGGTTTGGAAGAAGTTCGAGAGTCTTATATAGGAAAGATTACAGTGACACAGAGAAAACAACTCTCGGAAGTTTATTGGTAGGCCTGCTAAACTCTAACTTGGATGAAATGTGAGAACACTTGCATTCATTCACTCAGAGAAAGAAACATGGTGATGGTTTGAAGGCATAATAACTGTAGTTGGGAAGAAGTAGGAGAGTCATATATATGAACCGTTACATTCACGCAGAGAACGCAACTGTGGGGTGACGATGTATGCATGTTAATCTGTAGTTTGGAGGAAGTGCGAGAGTCATATCTGGGGAAAATTACAGTCACTTAGGGAAAGGAACCATCCTGGGTTGGTTTGTAGATCTGCTAAATTCTATTTTGGAAACAGAGTGTGAGTCATATATGGGAACGCTTATGTTCACTCATAGAAAGCAACCACTGCGTGGTGTTTTGTTGGCATGGTGTAGTTTGAAAGAAGTTGGAGATTCTTATATAGGAAAGTTTACAATCACCTAGAGAAAGCAAATCACGGGTGTTGTTTGTAGGCCTGCTAAACTCTAATTTAGATGAAGTGAGAGAGGCATATATATGAACGCTTATATTGATGCAGAGAAAGCAACTATGGGGTGCTGTTTTGTAGGCATGCTAAAATATAATTTGGAAGAAGTTCGAAAACAGACAGTCACTTAGAGAAAGCCACTCTCGGCGGTTGATTTTTCGGTGTGCTAAATTGTATTATGAAAGAAGTACCAGAGTCATATATACAAACGCTTACATTCATGCAGAGAAAGCAACTCTGGGGTGGTGTTTTCTAGGCATGCTAAACTCTAGTTTGGACGAAGTTTGAGAATCACATATAAGAAAGCTTAGAGTCGCTTAAAGCAAATCTCTGGGTGTGGAATGTAGGCGTGCTAAACTCTATTTTGGTTTCAGAGTGAGAGTCATATATGGGAAGGCTTACATTCGCTCAGAGAAAGCAACGATGGTGTGGTGGTTTGTAGGCATACTGAACTCTAGTTTGGAAGAAGTAGGAGAATGATATATGGGAACGCTTACATTCATGCAGAGAAAGCAATTATGGGGTGGCTTTTTTGTAGCCATGCTAATCTCTATTTTGCAAGAAGTTAAAGAGAAATATATAGGAAATCGTACCGTCATTTATAGAAACCAACTTTCGGGGGATGGTTTGTAGGCCTGCAAAACTCTACTTTGGAAGAAGGGGGAGAATCATATGGGGGACTGGGTACATTCACTCGGAGAAATCAACGATGGGGTTGTGGTTTGTAGGCATACTAAACTCTAGTTTGGAAGAAGGACGAGAATCATTTATAGGAACGCTTACATTCATGCAGAGAAAGCAACTATGGAGTGATGTTTGTATGCCTACTAAACGATAGATTGGAGGATGCTCGAGAGTCATATCTGGAAAGCTTACATTCATTTAGAGAAAGCAACTCTCTGGGGGTGGTTCGTAGGCCTGCTAAACTCTATTTTCAATGAAGTGTTCGAATCATATACAGGAACGCTTACATTCACTCAGAGAAAGCAACGTTGGGGTGGCCGTTTTTGAGCATACTAAACTCTACTTTGGAAGAGGTACGAGAAACATAAATACGAACGCTTACATTAACACAGAGAAAGCAAATACGGGGTGCTGTAATGCAGGCATGCTAAACTATAGATTGGAAGATGTTCGAAAGCTGACAGTCACTTAGAGAAAGCAACTCTTGGCGGGTGATTTTTAGGTCTGCTAAATTGTATTTTGAAAGACGTACCAGAGTCATATACAAACGCTTACATTCATGCAGAGAAAGAAACTATGGGGTGATGTGTTGTTGGCATGCTAAACTGCAGTTTGGAAGGAGTTCGAGAGTGTTATATAGGATAGCTTACAGTCACCTAGAGAAAGCAACACTCGGGACAGCTATGTAAGCCTCTAAACACTAATTAGCAGCGATTGTGAGAGTCAAACATGGGAACGCTTACATTCACGGAGAGAACACAACGTTTGGGTGGTGGTTTGTAGGCATAATAACTGTAGTTCGGAAGAAGTAGGAGAGTCATATATATGAACGGTTACATTCAGGCAGAGAAAGAAACTGTTGGGTGGTGTATGTACGCATGTTAATCTATACTTTGGAGGAAGTTCGAGAGTCATATCTGGGGAAAATTGCAGTCACTTAGAGAAAGCAACAATCGGGGGCCGTTTTGTAGATCTGCTAAATTCTATTTTGGAAGAAGAGTGAAATTCATATGTGGGAACGCTTATGTTCACTCAGAGAAATCAACGATGGGGCAGTGTTTCGTTGGGATGCTAAAGTGTAGTTTGGAAGAAGTTCGCGAGTCTTATATAAGAAAGCTTACAGTCACCTAGAGAAAGTAACTCTCGGCAGATTGTTTCTAAGCGTGCTAAACTCTAATTTGCATCAATTGTGAGAGTCAAACATGGGAACGCTTACATTCACTCAGAGAACGCAACGTTTGGGTGGTGGTTTGTAAGCATTCTAAACTGTATTTTGGAGGAAGTAGGAGAGTCATATATACGAATGCTTACATTCACGCAGAGAAAGCAACTCTGTGATCGTATTTTGTTGGCATGCTAAACTGTGGTTTGGAAGAAGTTCGAGAGCCTTATATAGGAAAGATTACAGTGACACAGAGAAAACAACTCTCTGTAGTTTGTTGGTAGGTCTACTAAACTGTAATTTGGATGATGTGTGAGAACGCTTGCATTCACTCAGAGAAAGAACTTTGTCGTGGTGGTTTGTAGGAATAACAACTGTAGTTCGAAGAAGTAGGAGAGTCATATATGAACGGTTACATTCACGCAGAGAAAGCAACTGTGGGGTGGCGTATGTAATCATCATAATCTGTAGTTTGGAGGAAGTTCGAGAGTCATATCTGGGGAAAATTAGAGTCATTTAGAGAAAGGAACAATCGGGGGCTGGTGTGTAGGTCTGCTAAATTCTATTTTGGAAAAAGAGTGAGAGTCATATATGGGAACGCTTATGTTCACTCAGAGAAATCAACGATGGGGCGCTGTATTGTTGGCATGCTAAACTGTAGTTTGGAAGAAGTTCGAGAGTCTTATATAGGAAAGTTTACAGTCACCTAGAGAAAGCAACTCACAGGAGGTGGTTTGTAAGCCGCTAAACTCTAATTTGGATGAAGTGAAAGAGGCATACATGGATACGCTTCATTCACTCAGAGAAAGGTAAATTGGGGTGCCGGTTTGTAGGTATACTAACTCCAGTTTGGAAGAAGTACTAGAGTCATATATATGAACGCTTATATGGACGCAGAGAAAGCAACTATGGGGTGGTGTTTTGTAGGCCTGCTAAAATATAGTTTGGAAGAAGTTCGAAAGCAGACAGTCACTTAGAGAAAGCAACTCTTGGCGGTGGATTTTTAGGTCTGCTAAGTTGTATTTTGGAAGAAGTACCAGAGTCACATATTCAAACGCTTACATTCATGCAGAGAAAGGAACTGTGGGGTGGTGTTTTCTAGGCGTGCTAAACTCTAGTTTGTACGAAGTTTGAGAATCACATATAAGAAAGCTTAGAGTCACTTAGAGAAAGCAAATCTCTGGGTGTGGAATGTAGGCGTGCTAAACTCTATTTTCGTTTAGATTGAGAGTCATATATGGAAAGGGTTACATTCACTCAGAGAAAGCAACGATGGTGTGGTGGTTTGTAGGCATACTAAACTCTAGTTTGGAAGAAGTAGGAAAATGATATATGGGAACGCTTACATTCATGCAGAGAAAGCAATTATGGGGTGGCTTTTTTGTAGCCATGCTAATCTCTAGTTTGGAAGAAGTTATATAGGAAAGCGTACACTCATTTATAGAAACCAACTTTCGGGGGATGAAGGGAAGGCCTGCAAAACTCTACTTTGGAAGAAGTGGGAGAGTCATATTGGGGACCACGTACATTGACTCAGAGAAATCGAGGATGGGGTTGTGTTTTGTAGGCATACTAAACTCTAGTTTGGAGAAAGTACGAGAATCATATATAGGAACGCTTACATTCATGCAGAGAAAGCAACTATGGAGTGAGGTTTGTATGCCTACTAAACTATAGTTTGGAGGAAGTTTAGAATCTTATATAGCAAAGCTTACAGTCACCTAGAGAGAGCAACTCTTGGGAGATGGTTTCTAAGCCTGATAATTTGCACCAACTCTTAAAGTCAAGTATGGGAAGGTTTACATCCACTCAGAACGCAAGGTTTGGGTTGCAGTTTGTGGCCTTAATTGTAGTTCGGAAGAAGTAGGAAAGTCATATATATGAACGGTTACATTCACGCAGACAAACCAGCTATGGAGTGATGTGTGTATGCCTACTAAACTATAGTTTGGAGGATGTTCGAGAGTCATATCTGGAAAGCTTACAGTCATTTAGAGAAAGAAACTCTCGGGGGGTGGTTCGTAGGCCTGCTAAACTCTATTTTCAAAGAAGTGTTAAAATCATATACAGGAACGCTTACATTCACTCAGAGAAAGCAACGTTGGGGTGGCCGTTTGTGAGCATACTAAACTCTACTTTGGAAGAGGTACAAGAGACATAAATACGAACGCTTACATTAACACAGAGAAAGCAAATACGGGGTGCTGTAGTGCAGGCATCCTAAACTATAGATTGGAAGAAGTTCGAAAGCTGACAGTCACTTAGAGAAAGCAACTCTTGGCGGGTGATTTTTTAAGTCTGCTAAATTGTATTTTGAAAGACGTGTCAGAGTCTTATATACAAACGCTTACATTCATGCGTAGAAAGAAACTATGGGGTGATGTGTTGTGGGGATGCTAAACTGCAGTTTGGAAGAAGTTCGAGAGTGTTATGTAGGATAGCTTACAGTCACCTAGAGAAAGCAACACTCAGGAGAGCTTTGTAAGCCTGCTAAACTCTAACAAGCAGCGACTGTGAGAGTCAAACATGGGAACGCTTACATTCACTCAGAGAACACAACGTTTGGGTGGTGGTTTGTAGGCATAATAACTGTAGTTCGGAAGAAGTAGGAGAGTCATATATGAACGGTTACATTCACGCAGAGAAAGCAACTGTTGGGTGGCGTATGTATGCATGCTAATCTGTAGTTTGGAGGAAGTTCGAGAGTCATATCTGGGGAAAATTACAGTCACTTAGAGAAAGCAACCATCGGGGGCCATTTTGTAGATCTGCTAAATTCTATTTTGAAAGAAGAATGAGAGTCATATATGGGAACGCTTATGATCAAGAAGAGAAATCAACTATGGGGCGGTGGTTTTTTGGCATGCTAAACTGTAGTTTGGAAGAAGTTCGCGAGTCTTACATAGGAAAGTTTACAGTCACCCAGAGAAAGCAACTCTCGGGAGATTGTTTCTAAGCATGCTAAATTCTAGATTGCATCAATTGTGAGAGTCAAACATGGGAACGCTTACATTCACTCAGAGAACGCAACGTTTGGGTGGTGGTTTGTAAGCATTCTAAACTGTATTTTGGAGGAAGTAGGAGAGTCATATATACGAATGCTTACATTCACGCAGAGAAAGCAACTCTGTGATCGTATTTTGTTGGCATGCTAAACTGTGGTTTCGAAGAAGTTCGAGAGCCTTACATAGGAAAGATTACAGTGACACAGAGAAAAACAAATCTCTGTAGTTTGTTGGTAGGTCTGCTAAACTGTAATTTGGATGAAGTGTGAGAACGCTTGCATTCACTCACAGAAAGAACGTTGTCGTGATGGTTTGTAGGAATAAATGCTGTAGTTCAAAAGAAGTAGGAGAGTCATATATGAACGGTTACATTCACGCAGAGAAAGCAACTGTGGGGTGGCCTATGTAATCATCATAATCCAGTTTGGAGGAAGTTCGAGAGTCATATGTGGGAAAAATTAAAGTCACCTAGAGAATTGGAACCATCGGGTGTTGTGTAGGTCTGCTAAATTCTATTTTGGAAGAAGAGTGAGAGTCATATATGGGAACGCTTATGTTCACTCAGAGAAATCAACGATGGGGCGCTGTATTGTTGGCATGCTAAACTGTAGTTTGGAAGAAGTTCGAGAGTCTTATATAGGAAAGTTTACAGTCACCTAGAGAAAGCAACTCACAGGAGGTGGTTTGTGGGCCGCTAAACTCTAATTTGGATGAAGTGAAAGAGGCATACATGGATACGCTTCATTCACTCAGAGAAAGGTAAATTGGGTGCCGGTTTGTAGGTATACTAACTCCAGTTTGGAAGAAGTACGAGAGTCATATATATGAACGCTTATATGGACGCAGAGAAAGCAACTATGGGGTGGTGTTTTGTAGGCATGATAAAATATAATTTGGAAGAAGTTCGAAAGCTGACAGTGACTTAGAGAAAGCAACTCTTGGCGGTTGATTTTGAGGTCTGCTAAATTGTATTTTGATAGAAGTACAAGAGTCATATATAAAATCGCTTATATTTATGCTGAGAAAGAAACTATGTGGTGATGTTTTGTTGGCGTGCTGAAATGTAGTTTCGAAGAAGTTCGACAGTCTTTTATAGGAAAGCTTACAGTCCCCCAGAGGAAGCAACTTTCGAGAGATAGTTTGTAAGCCTGCTAAACTCTACTTTGCATCATTTGGAACAGTCATACTTGGGAACGCTAACATTCTCTCAGAGAACGCAACGTTTGGTTGGTTGTTTGTAAGCATACTAAACTGTATTTTGGAAGAAGTAGCAGAGTCATATATATGAGTGCTTACATTCACACAGAGAGGGCAACTATGGGGCGGTGTTTTGTAGGCATGCAAATCTCTAGTTGCGAAGAAGTTAAGAGTAATAGGAAAGCTTACAGTCTCACAGAGAAAGCAACCCTTGGGGGCCGGTTTGTAGTTCTGCTAAATTCTATTTTGGATGAAGTGTGAATCATAAATGGGAACGCTAACATTCACTCAGAGAAAGCAAGGTTGCGGTGGTGATTTTTAGTCACACTAAACTGGAGTTTGGAGGAAGTACGAGAATAAAAGAATGCTTACATTCACTCAGAAAAAGCAACGTTGGGGAGGTGGTTGGTAGGTGTACTATACTTTGGAAGAAGTACGAGCGTGATGCATAGGAACGCTTACATTCACGCAAACTATGGGGTGGCCTTTTGTTGGCATGCTAAACTATGTCCCAAAGTCATATATAGGAAAGCTTATAGTGAGAGAAAGCAACTCTCGGGCGGTGTTTTGTAGGTCCGGCAAATTGCATTTTGAAAGCAGTCCGAGATTCATATAAGGGAAGGCCTATATCCACTCAGAGAAAGCAATGTTAGGCTGGTGGTTTGTAGGCATACTAAACTGTATTTTGGAACTCATATGTATGACTCTCACACTTGATCCAAATTAGAGTTCACCAGGCCTATAAACCACATCCTGAGAGTTGCTTTCTCTAGGTGAATGTAAGCTTTCCTATGTAAAACTCTCGAACTTCTTCCAAACTAAAGTTTAGCATGCCAACAATACACCACCGCATCGTTGCTTTCTCTGAGTGAACATAAGCATTCCTTTATATGAATCACTTTTTCCAAAATAGAATTTAGCAGACCTACAAACCAGTCCCCGATGGTTGATTTAGCTATGTGACTGTAATTTTCCCCAGATATGACTCTCAAACTTCCTCCAAAGTATAGATTAACATGCGTACATACACCACCCAACAGTTTCTTTCTCTGCGTGAATGTAACTGTTCATATATATGACTCTCCTACTTCTTCCGACCTACAGTTATTATGCCTACAAACCACCACCCAAACGTTGTGTTCTCTCCGTGAATGTAAGCTTTCCCATATTTGACTCTCACAATTGCTGCTAATTAGTGTTTAGAGGCTTGCAAAGCTGTCCCAAGTGTTGTTTTCTCTAGGTGACTGTAGCTATCCTATATAACACTCTGGAAGTCCTTTCAAACTGCAGTTTAGCATGCCAACAACACATCACCCCATAGTTTCTTTCTCTGCATAAATGTAAGCGTTTGTATATATGACTCTTGTACGTCTTTCAAAATACAATTTAGCAGACCTAAAAATCACCCGCCAAGAGTTGCTTTCTCTAAGTGACTGTCAGCTTTCGAACATCTTCCAATCTATAGTTTAGCATGCCTGCACTACAGCACCCCGTATTTGCTTTCTCTGTGTTAATGTAAGCGTTCCTATGTATGTCTCTCGTACCTCTTCCAAAGTAGAGTTTAGTATGCTCAAAAACGGCCACCCCAACGTTGCTTTCTCTGAGTGAATGTAAGCGTTCCTGTATATGATTCGAACACTTCATTGAAAATAGAGTTTAGCAGGCCTACGAACCACCCCCAGAGAGTTGCTTTCTCTAAATGACTGTAAGCTTTCCAGATATGACTCTCGAACATCCTCCAATCTATCGTTTAGTAGGCATACAAACATCACTCCATAGTTGCTTTCTCTGCATGAATGTAAGCGTTCCTATAAATGATTCTCGTCCTTCTTCCAAACTAGAGTTTAGTATGCCTACAAACCACAACCCCATCGTTGATTTCTCCGAGTGAATATACCCAGTCCCCCATATGACTCTCCCCCTTCTTCCAAAGTAGAGTTTTGCAGGCCTACAAGTCATCCCCCGAAAGTTGGTTTCTATAAATGACGGTACGCTTTCCTATATATTACTCTTTAACTTCTTGCAAAATAGAGATTTGCATGGCTACAAAAAAGCCACCCCATAATTGCTTTCTCTGCATGAATGTAAGCGTTCCCATATATCATTCTCCTACTTCTTCCAAACTAGAGTTCAGTACGCCTACAAACGACCACACCATCGTTGCTTTCTCTGAGTGAATGTAAGAGCAAACTAGAGTTTAACATGCCTATAAAACACCACCCCATAGTTACTTTCAGTGCGTCAAAATGTATGTGCTCCTATATGTGATTCTCCTGCTTCTTCCAAACTGCAGTTTAGTAAGCCTACAAACAAACCCATCATTGCTTTCTCTGAGTGAATGTAAGCGTTCTCATATATGATTCTCACACTTCAACCAAAACAGGGTTTTGCAGGCCTACAAACCACCCGCCAAAACTTGCTTTTTCAAAGTGGCTGTTACCTTTCCTATATAGGACTCTGGAACTTCTCCCAAGCTAGACTTTAATATGTCTACCTGACACTACTCCGTAGTTGCTCTCGCTGTGTGAATGTAAGCGTTCCTATATATGAGTCTTGTACCTCTTCTTAGCTAACATCTGGCATGCCAAAATAACACTCCCCCATAGTTGCTTTCTTTGAGTCAATGTAAACATTCCTATATATGTCTCTCGCACTTCTTCCAAACTAGAGTTGAATAAGTCTACAAACCAATCCCCGACAGCTGTTTTCTCTGAACGAATTTAAGCGTTCCTATATATGACTATGGCACTTCCTCCAAACTAGAGTTTAGAAAGCCTACACTCCACCCCTGTTCGTTGCTTTCTCTAAGTTACTGTAAGTTTTCCTATACATGGCTCTCAAAATTTTCCAAACTAGAGTTAGCATGCCTACTATACACCTACACATAATTGCTTTGTCTGAGTGAATATAAGCCTTCCTATATATGACTGTCGCACTTTTTCCAAATTAGAGTGTAGCCAGCCTGGAAAGCACCCCTTATAGTTGCTTTCATTGAGTGAATGTTAACATTCCTATGTATGACTCTCGCAACTTTTCCAATCTAAGATTTTAGCAATGCTACAAATCCCCCGCCGAGAGTTCCTATACATAACTGTCCTCTTTTTCCAAGCTAGAGTTTAGGAAGCCTAGAATCCGTCCCCCCGTAGACGCTTTATGTGAACGTAAGTGTTCCTATATATGACTCTCGCCTTCCTCCAAACTAGAGCTTAGCAAGCCTACAAACCAACTCCCTATAATTGCTTTCTCTGAATGAATGATATCGTTCCTATATAAGACTCTCGAACTTCTTCCAAACCAGAGTTTAACAAGCCAAAAAAGCACCCCCCATAGATGCTTCCTCTAACTCAAGGCTAATATTCCTATATATGATTCAGCTTCTTCATCCAAACTAGAGTAAGGCAAGCCTACAAATCACACATCAATAGTTGCTTTCTATAAGTAAATGTAAGCATCCCTATATATGACTATAGCAATTCTTCCAAACTGGAGTTTAGCAAGCCTACAGACCCCAGGACTCCACTCCATAGTACCCTGGACATTGGCGCCTGCCTGTCATGCAGGACATAGGGGCGGACGCTCATCTCAGACACGGCATTGGTGGATTCTAGGCTTTTTTAAGTTTTTGAATTGAAGAACTCTGAGAATTGGAATTCGGTTTAGGGTAAGGTTAGGTGTTAGGGACTAGGATTAGATTTAGGGGTTAGGGTTTTAGGTTAGAATTAGGGTTAGGATTACTGTTAGGGTTAGAGATTAGGATTATGTTTAGTGGTTGGGTTTAGGTTTAGGGTGAGAGGCAAGAGTAAGGGTCAGGGATTAGGGTTACTGTTAGGAGTTAGATTCAGGGCTTACGAAGGGTTTGGTTTAGTGATAGGGTTAGGGCTTACGTTTAACGGTGTGTGTTAGGGCACGGGCCCCGTCTAATGTACGGGGCACTGTGGGTGTGGAGCAAGGCTGCGTCCCCACTTCATCTTACCCTGGGTGTTGGGCTTCAACTGTCACGCAGGACAAAGGCAGAGGCTCATGAAACGCATGGTTAGGATTAAGGTTTAAGGTTAGGGTCAAGGTTGAGGGTTAGGGTGAGGGTTAACAGTTAGAGTTAGGGTAAGGGGGTTAGGGATAGGGTTAGGGTTAAGGGTTAGGTTTATGGTTCAGGTTTAAGGTTAGCATTAGAGGGTAGGGTTAGTGTAACTGTAGGTCAGTGTTGCGGTTAGATCTCTAGGCATTAGGGTAAAGGTCAGGGTTAGGGTTAAGAGTTAGGGTTAAGTTTAATGGTTAAGGATTGGGATTAGGGTTGAGGATTAGGGTTAAGATTATGGGTAATGACTCAGGATCAAAGGTTAGGGTTATTTTTAGGCGAAGGGTTAGCGTAAGGGGTTAGGGTTAGTGTTAGTGTTGTTGGTAGGGTTAAGGTTAGGGTTGGCGTTTCAGAATTAGGGATTAGGTGTTATGGTTATGGCTAGGAGTTAGCGTTAGATTTACGGTACAGGTCTTGTTCTCAGGGTGTCATGCATTAACGTTAAGATAAGGGGTTAAAGTTAGGGTTACGGTGAGCTTTACCTGTTAAGGTGAGCAGTAGGATCAGGGTTAGGTGTTATGTTCTGGGTTAGGGTTATGGGTGAGGGGTAGGGTTTATCCTTAGGGCACGGGCCCTGTATGCACTAGAAGGCGAAGTTAGGGGTCTGTGATGGTCGCTGGGAACCCACTCTATCGCACGCAGTGTATGGGCCTCTGGGTTTCATGCAGGACACTGTGGCAGAGCCGGCTTTCATGCATGGCTTAGTAGGATTGTAGGCTTTCAAAACTCTGAGAAAGCAAGAAGTCTGAGAATTAGATTTCGGGTTAGGATTACGGCACGGTTTAGGGATGAAGATTAGTGGTTAGGGTGAGGGCTTAGGGTTAGGGGTTAGGGTTAGGGTTAGGGTTGCTGGTAGGGTGAAGGTTAGGTTTGACGTTGTAGAATTAGGGATGAGGTGTTACGGTTATGACTATGGTTTAGGATTAGAATTACGGGATAGGGCTTCTTCTCAAGGTGTTATGCATTCACGTTAAGTTAAGGGGCTAAGTTAGGGTTACGGGGAGGTTTATGTTTTAAGGTGAGCAATAGGATCAGGGTTAGGTGTTATGTTCAGGGTGAGGGTTATCTGTTAGGGGTAGTGTTTATACTTAGCGTACGGGCCCTGTCTGCACTGGGCGGGGGGCGGGGGTTAGGGGGATGGGATTGTCCCCGGGAACACACTCTATCGTAGCTGGGTATGGGCTCCTGGGTTTCATGCAGGACACAGTGGCAGAGCCCCCTTTTACTCATGGCATGGGAGGATTGTAGGCTTTCTAAACTCTGAGAAACCAAGAACTCTGACAATTAGATTTAGGGGTAGGATTCTGGTAATGTTTAGGGATGAAGATTAGTGTCAGGGTGGGGTCTTGGGTTAGGGGTTGGGGTTAAAGGTTAGTGTTAGGTTTAACAGTTACAGTTAGGTTTACGGTTAAGTCTCAGGGTTCGGGTTAAGGTTTGGGTTTAGCGTTTGGCACAGGGGTAGGCTTCAGTGTTAGCTTCATGGTTAAAGATTAGGAGTAGGGTTAGTGTGAGGGTTAAGGGTAAGGGTCAAGATTAAGGGTTCAGGTTGGGGTTAGGCTTAGGTTTAGGGTTAGGGGTCAAGGGTTAGGATTAGGGTTAAGTGTTGGGCTTAGGGTTGGGGTTTAGTGTTAAGTTTATCGTTAAGGATTAGGGTTAGGGTCAGGGTTAAATGCTTGGGTGCGGGTAATGCTTAGGGTCAGGGTTAAGGTTTATGGATAGGGTTAGTGTTAAGGGTTTACGGGTAGGTTTAGGGTTCAGGGTTAGAGTTAGCATTAGGGCTTAAGGTTAGGATTAGGTGGTAGGTTAGATTTTAGGGTTAGATCTAGGCCTTAGAGTAAGGGTTAAGAGATAGGGTTAGGTTTAATGCTTAGGATTAGGGTTAGGGTTTGGGGTTAAAGTAAGTGTTAGGGGTTGGGTTTAAGGATCAAAGGTTAGTGTTATTTTTAGCTGTAGTGTTAGGGTTAGGGATAAGGGATAAGGTTGGCGTGAGGGTTTTCCTTACTGTTAGGGTTAAGGTCAGGCTTAGATTAAAGGTTAAGGTTAGGGTCAGCGTTAAGGGTTAGGGTGAGGGTTAACGGTTACGGTAAAGGTTAAGCGTTAGTGTTAGGGATTAGCGATTAGGGTTTTTGGTAAGTGTTAGGGTTAGGAGTTAGTGTTTTATGAAGGGGTATGGTTAGAATTAGGATTGGGGTTAGTCTTAGGGTTAGGTTTAGGAGTTAGGCTTAGGGTAAAAGGATAGGATTAGGGTTAAGGGTTGGGCTCAGGTTTAGGGTTAAAGTTTAGTGTTAGGGTTAATGTTTAGTGTTATGGTCCAGTTTAAGTGTTAGGGTGAGGGTTAACGGTTAGGATTAGGCTTAGAGGTTGGGGATATAGTGAGGGTTCAGTGTTAGGGTTAGGTTTAGGGTTCAGGGTTAAGGTTAGCTGTAGGGGTTATGGTTAGGGTTAGGTGTTAGGTTAGTGTCAGGGTTAGGTCTAGTCGTGAGGGTAAGGTTTAGGGTTAGCTTTAAGAGCTAGGGTTAGGTTTAATGGTTAGGATTAGGATTACGGTTAAAGGTTAGGGTAATGCTCAGGGGTTAGGGTGAAGGGTTAAGGGTTTTTGTTAGGCATAGCGTTGGGATTAGAAGTAAGGGTTACTGTCAGTGTTAGGGTTGTAGGCAGGGTTACGGTTAGAGTTAGCGGTTTAGAATTAGGGTTAGGGATTAGGTGTTACAGTGACGACTAGGAGATAGGGTTAGAATTATGGGATAGGGGTTGTTCTCAGGAAATGGGTTATGCACTAACGTTAGGATAAGAGGTTAAAGTTAGGCTCACGGTGAGGTTTACGTGTTAAGGGGAGAAATAGGAACAGGGTTAGGTGTTATGTTCACGGTGAGGGATATCTGTTACAGGTATTGTTTATGCTTAGCGCACGGGCCCTGTCTGCCTTAGGCGGGTGTGGGGGGAGGTTAGGGGACTGGGATTGTCACCAGGATCCCACTGTATCGTACTCTGGGTATGGGCCCGTAGGTTTGATGCAGGACACAGTGGTAGAGCCTCCTTTCACGCATGGCATGGGAGGATTGCAGGCTTTCTAAACTCTAAGAAAGCAAGAAGTCTGAGAATTAGATTTAGGGTTAGGATTCTGGTTAGGGTTAAGGATGAAGTTTAGTGTTAGGGTGAGGGCTTAGGGTTAGGGATTAGGGTTAGGGTTAAAGGTTACTCTTAGGTTTAACGGTTACAGTTCGGTTTAGGCTTGAGGTTTACGGTTAGGGTTAAGATGAGGGGTTAGGGTTTGGTATAGGGTTAGGGTTAGGTACAGGGTTAGGGTTAATTGTTAGGTTTACGGTTGAAGATTAGGATTAGGGTTAGGATTAAAGGTTAGCGTGAGAGTTAACGGTTAGGGTTAAGGTTAAGAGTTAGGGTTAGGGTTTAGGTTTAGGGTTATGGGTTAGGGTTAGCTTTAGGGTTCGAGTTATGTGTTAGGGTTTGTGTTAGAGGTTAGGGTTAGGTTTACTGGTCACGGTTAGGGTTACGTTTAGGGGTTAGCATTAGGGTTAAGGATTAGGTTTAGGATAAGGGTTTAGAGTTAGTGTTGGGCTTTAGGCTCGGGGCTTAGGTTCAGGGTCAGGGGTTAGCGTTGGTGGTAGGGCTTAGATTTATCGGTCAGTTTAAGGGCACAGGACCTGGTTAATCTACGGTGAGAGGGGTGCGGTCGGAGTCATCACGAAAGCACAACATCATTCCCTGGGCCCTGGGACAAGATCTACATGCAGGACTCAGGCAGAGCCTCATCTCACACATGGCATGGCTGTATTGTAGGCTTGCTTCACTCAGGAATGGAAGTAGTGTGAGAATTAGGGTTAGGGTTGGGGTTAGGGGTTTCGAGTTAGGGGTTAGGCTTGGAGTCAGGGTTAGGTGCTAGGGATTAGTGGTTAGGGTTAGAGTTAGTGTTACGGGTTAGGTGTTAACTCTGGTTTAGGGGGCCAGGGTAAGGTTTAGGTTTGGAGTTAGCGTTAGGGTTAGGCGTTAGGGTTAAGGGATAGGGTTAGGGTTAAGGGTTAGGCTTACGGTAAGGGTTCAGGTTTAGGGTTAGGGTCAGGGTTAAGGTTTAGGGTGAGGGTTAACAGTTAGGGATAGGGTTAGGGGGTTAGGGATAGGATTAGGTTTAAGGGTTAGGTTTATGGTTCAGGTTTAAGGTTAACATTAGGGGGTTAGGGTTAGTGTTAACTGTAAGTCAGTGTTAGGGTTAGATCTCTAGGCATTAAGGTAAAGGTTAGGTTTAAGGTTAATTGTTAGGGTTATGTTTAATGGTTAGGCTTGGGATTAGGGTTAAGTGTTAGGGTTAAGGTTAGGGGTTATGACTAAGGATCAACGGTTAGGGTTATTTTTATGCGTAGGGTTAGGGTAAGGTGTTAGGGTTAGTGTTAGTGTTGTTGGTAGGGTTAAGGTTAGGGTTGGCGTTTCAGAATTCGGGATCAGGTGTTATGGTTATGGCTAGGAGTTAGCGTTAGAATTACAGTATAGTGCTTTTTCTCAGGGTGTCATGCATTAACGTTAAGATAAGGTGTTAAAGTTAGGGTTATGGTGAGCTTTACCTGTTAAGGTGAGCAGTAGGATCAGGGTTAGGTGTTATGTTCTGGGTTAGTCTTATGGGTGAGGGGTAGGGTTTATGCTCTGGGCACGGGCCCTGTATGCACTAGGAGGCAAAGATAGGGGTCTGTGATGGTCGCTGGTAACCTACTCTATCGTATGCAGTGTATGGGCCTCTGGTTTCCTGCAGGACACTGTCGCAGAGCGGGCTTTCATGCATGGCTTAGTAGGAGTGTAGGCTTTCAAAACTCTGAGAAAGCAAGAAGTCTGAGAATTAGATTTCGGGTTAGGATTACGGCACGGTTTAGGGATGAAGATTAGTGTTAGGGTGAGGGCTTAGGGTTAAGGGTTAGGGTTAGGGTTAGGGTTGATGGTAGGTTGAAGTTTAGGGTTGGCACTTTAGAATATGGATGAGGTGTTATGGTTATGGCTAGGGGTTAGGTTTAGAATTATGGGATAGGGCTTCTTCTTTGGGTGCTATGCATTAACGTTAACATAAGGGGATAAATTAGTGTTATGGTTAGGTTTATGTTTTAAGGTGAGCAACAGGATCAGGGTTAGGTTTTATGTTTGGAGTTAGGGTTATCTGTTAGGGATAGTGTTTTTGCTTAGCGCACGGGCCCTGTCTTCACCAGGAGGGGGGGTTAGGGACTAGGATTGCCACTGGGAACCCGCTCTATCATGCACTAGTTATGGGCCCCCGGGTTTCTTGCAGGACACAGTGGCAGAGCCTCCTTCTACTCATGACGTGGGAGAATTGTAGGCTTTCTAAACTCTGAGAAAGCAAGAAGTCTGAGAATTAGATTTCGGGGTAGGTTTATGGTAATGTTTAGGGATGAAGGTTAGTGTTAGGGTGCGTTCTTAAGGTCAGTGGTTAGGGTTAAAGGTTAGTGTTAGGTTTAACCGTTACAGTCAGGTTTATGGTTATGTTTTAGGGTTAGGGTTAAGGTTAAGGTTTAGCGTTTGGTACAGTGTTAGGCTTAAGTTTTAGCTTTAGGGTTAAAGATTAGGATTAGGGTTAGGGTTAAGGGCTAGTGTGAGGGTTAATGATAAGGATCAAGACTAAGGGCTAGGGTTTTTGTTAGTGTTAGGAATAAGTCTTCGTGTAGGCTTTAGGGTTAGCGTTAAGTGTTATGGTTAGGGTTAGGTTTAGGGTTCATGGTTAGTGTTATGTTTAGGGGTTAGTGTTAGGGTTAGGGCTTAGGTTTAGGGTAAGGTTTTAGAGTTCGTGTTCAGCGTTACGATCGGAGCTTATGTTTACCGTTAGGGGTTAGTGTTAGTGTTAGGGCTGAGATTTAGCTTTTAGTTTAAGGGCACAGGACCTGTTTTATCTACGGTGAGAAGGGTGCTGTCGGAGTCTCCACGAAAGCACAAAATCGTTCCCTGATCCTTGGGAAAGGACCTACATGCAGGACTCAGGTGGAGCCTCATCTCACGCATAGTATAGCTGTATTGTAGGCTTGCTTCACTCTGAGAATGGAAGTAGTGTGAGAATCAGGGTTAGGGTTTGGGTTAGGGGTTTGGAGTTTGGGATTATGGTTCGAGTCAGGGTTAGGTCCTAGGGATTAGGAGTTAGGGTTAGTGTTAGGGATAGGGGTTAGTTGTTGGGTTTGGGTTAGGGTGCTAGGGTTAGGTTTAGGGTTGGGGTTAATATTAGGGTTAGCGTTTAGGGTTAAAGGCTAGGATTATGGTTAAGGGTTTGGCTTAGGGTTAGGGTTAAGGGTTAGTGTTAAGGTTTAGGGTTAAGTTCAGGGTTACGTGTTAGGGTGAGGGTTAACAGTTAGGGTTATGGTTAGCGTCTTAGGGATAGGGTTAGGGTTAGAGTTAGGGGTTAGGATTAAGGGTGAAGTGTTAGGGTTATTTTTAGGCATAGTTTTAAAGTTAGGGGCTAGGGTAATGTTTGGTTTGATGGTAGGTTTAAGGTTAGGGTTAGCAGTTTAGAATTCGCATTAGGGATTAGGTGTTATGGTTATGGCTTGGAGTTAGGGTTAGAATTCAGAGATAGGAGTTGTTCTCAGGGTAAGTGTTATGCATTAACGTTATGATAAGGGGTTAAATTTAGGGTTATGGTGAGATTTACATTTTAAGGTGAGCAATGGGATCAGGGTCAGGTGTTATGTTCAGGGTTATGGTTAGGGGTGAGGGGTAGGGTTTATGCTTACGACTCGGGCCCTGTCTGCACTAGGCAGGGGGGGAGGGGTTTGGGGTTGCGATTGTCGTCGGGAACCCACTCTAGTGTATGCTGAGTATGGGCACTGGGGTTTCCGGCAGGACACAGTGGTAGAGCCTCCTTTTATTCATGGCATGGGAGGATTGTAGGCTTTCTAACGCTGAGAAAGCAAGAAGTCTGATAATTAGATTTAGGGTTAGGATTATAGTTAGGGTTAGGAATGAGGTTAGTGCTAGGGTGAGGGATTAGGGCTAGGGATTATGGGTAGAGTTAAGGTTAAATGTTAGAGTTAGGTTTAACGGTTACAGTTAGGTTTAGGGTTACGTTTTTAGGGTGAGGGTTATGGTTAGGGGTTAGGGTTTGGTACAGGGTTAGGGTTAAGTGTTAGGTTTAGGGTTAAAGATTAGAATTCGGATTAGGGTTGACGGTTAGTGTGAGTGTTAATGGTTAAGTTTGTGTTTAAGGGTTAGGGTTAGGGTTTAGGGCTAGTGTTAAGCGTTCGTGTTAGATTTAGGGTTAGAGTAAAGTGTTATGGTTAGGGTTATGGGTTAGCATTAGGGTTAAAGGTTAAGGGTTAGGTTTATTTTCAGGCACAGGGTTAGGATTAGGTGTTAGGGTTAGTGTTACCGTTAAGGTTTTTTGTAGGCTTAAGGTTAGGTTTAGCAGTTTAGAATTAGGGTTAGGGATTAGGTGTTATGGTTATGGTAAGGAGTTAGGGTTAGAATTATGGCATAGGGGTTGGTCTCAGGGTCAGTTTTATGCTTAAAGTTAGGGTAAGCGGTTAAAGTTAGTGTTACGGTGAGCTTTACGTGTTAAGGTGAGCAATAGGATCAGGGTTAGGTTTTATGTTCAGGGTTAGGGTTATGGGTGAGGGGTAGAGTTTATACTTAGGGTTAGGGTTAGGGTTAGGGTTTAGGCTTAAGGATCAAGGGTTAGGGTTAGGGTTAGTGTTAGGGCTGTTGGTAGGGTTAAATTTAGGGTTAGCAGCTTACAATTAGGTATTAGGTTTTACAGTTATGAATAAGAGTTAGGGTTAGAATTATGGGATAGGTGTTGTCCTCAGGGTAAGTATTATTCATTAACATTAGGATAAGGGGTTAGGATTAGGGTTATGGTGAGTTTTACATGTTAAGGTGAGCAATAGGATCAGGGTCAGATGTTATGATCAGGGTTATGGTTATGGGTTAGGGGCAGTGTTTATGCTTAGGGCACAGGCCCTGTCTTCACTAGGTGGGGGGGCTCAGAGGCTGGGATTGTCACCAGGAACCCACTCTATCGTATGCTGGGTATGGGCCTCTGGGTTTCATGCAGGGCACAGTGGCAGAGCCTCCTTTCATGCATGGCATGGGAGGATTGTAGGCTTTCTAAACTCTGAGAAAGCAAGAAGTCTGAGAATTAGATTTAGGGTTAGGATTACGGTTAGGGTTAGGGATGAAGTTTAGTGTTAGGGAGAGGGCTTAGTGTTAGGGATTAGGGTTTGGTACAGGGTTAGGGTTAAGTGTTCGGCTTAGGGGTACAGATTAGGATTAGTGTTAGGTTTAAGGGTTAGCTGAGGGTTAACGGTTAGGGTTAAGGTGAAGGGTTAGGGTTAGGGTTTAGGGTTAGGATTAGGGGTTTGTGTTAGGTTTAGGGTTACACTTAAGTGTTAGGGTTTAGGTTCAGGTTTAGGGTTCATGGTTAAGGTTATGTTTAGGGGTTAGGTTTAGGGGTTAGGTTTGGTGTAAGGGTATAGTGTTAGTGAAGGGAGTTTGGGTCAGGGCTTCTGTTTAGGGTAGGGGTTAGTGTTAGGACTTAGATTTAGCGATTAGTTTAAGGTCAGAGGACCTGTTTAATCTATGGTGAGAAGGGTGTGGAATCGGTCGCTGAGACACCACAGCATTGTACCCTGGGCCTTGGGCTCAGACCTACATGCAGGAATCAGGGGGAGCCTGTTCTCATGCATGGCATGGTTGTATTGTAGGCTTGGTTAACTCTTAGAATGGAAGTGTGAGAATTAGGGTTATGGTTAGGGTTAGGGATTTGGGTTTAGGAGAGAGTGTTCAAATGAGGGTTAGGGGTTAGGCATTAGGGGTTAGGGTTAGTGTTAGGGTTAGGGGTTGGGGTGAGGGTTGGGTTAGGGGCTAGGGTTAGGTTTAGGGTTGGGGTTAGTGTTAGCGTTCGAGTTAGGGATTAGAGTTAGGGTTAAGGGATAGGATTAGGGTTAAGAGTTTGGCTTAGGGTTCAGGTTAAGGGTTAGGGTTATGGTTAAAGATTAGTGTTAGTTTAAACAGTTACAGTTAGGTTTAGGGTTAAATTTTAGGGTGAGGGCTTTTTAAACTCTGAGAGAGGAAGACGTCTGAGATTAAGATTTAGGGATAGGATTATGGTTAGGATTAGGGATGACGATTAGTGTTAGGGTGAGGGCTTAGGGTTAAGGGTTAGGGTTAGAGTTAGGGTTAAGGTTAGTGTTAGTTTTAACGGTTAAAGTTAGGTTTAGGGTTAAGGTTTATTGTCAGGGTTAAGGTCAGGGGTTAGGGTTTCGTACAGGGTAAGAGTTAAGTGTTAGGTTTAGGGTTAAAGATTAGCATTATGGTTAGTGTTAAAGGTTAGTGTGAGGGTAAAAGTTTAGGGTTAAGTTTAAGGGCTAGGGTTAGGGGTTAGTGTTAGGGTTAAGGGGTCTTGTTAGGTTTAGGGTTACAGTTAAGTGTTATGGTTAGTGTTAGGGGTTATGGTCAGGCTTAGGGTTCATGGTTAGTGTAACATTTAGGGGTTAGGGCTAGGGTTAAATGATAGTGTTAGAGTTAAGGCTTAGGCTTTGGGTAAAGGTTTAGGGATAGGTTTACGGGTTAGGGTTAGTGTCAGGGTTAAATGTTAGGGTGAGAGTTAACAGTTATGGTTAGGGTTATTGGTTAGGGGTTGTGTTTATGCTTAGGGCACGTGCCTTGTCTGCACTAGGCGGAGAGGTTAGGGGGCTAGCATATTCGCCGGGAAATCACTCTATCGTATGCTGGGTATTGGCCCCTGGACACAGTGGCAGGGCCTCCTTTCACACATGGCGTGGGAGGATTATAGGCTTTCTAAACTCTGAGAAAGAAAAAGTCTGAGAATTAGATTTAGGGTTAGGATTATGGTTAGAATTAGGGATGAAGTTTAGTGTTAAGGTGATGCCTTAGGGTTAGGGGTTAGGTTTAGGGTCAGAGTTAAAGGTCAGTGTTAGGTTTAACAGTTACAGTTAGGTTTAGCGTTAAGGTTTAGTGTTAGGGTTCAGTTTAGGGGATAGGTTTTGGTACAGGTTAAGGTTTAAGTGTTAAGTTTAGAGTTAAAGATTACAATTAGGGTTAGGTTTAAAGGTAAGTGTGAGGATTAACGGTTAGGGTTAAGCATGAGGGTTAGGGATTAGGTTTAGTGTTAAGGGTTTATGTTAGTTTAGGGTTAGAGTTAAGTGTTATGGTTAGGGTTAGGGGTTAGGGTTAGATATAGGGTGCATGGTTAGGGTTACGTTTAGGGGTTAGGGTTACGGGTTAGGTTTAGGGTGAGTGTTTGGTGTTAGTGTTGGGCATTAGGATAAGGGCTTAGGTTTAGGGTTAGCGTTTAGGTTTAGTGTTAGGGCTTAGATTTAGCGGTTAGTTTAAGGGCACAGGACCTGTTTAATCTATGGTGAGAAGGGTGCAGAATTGGTCCCCTTGACACCACACCATCGTACCTGGGCCTTGGGCCCAGACCTACATGCAGGACTCAGGCGGAGCCTCTTCTCACTCATGGCATGGCTCTATTGTAGGCTTGGTGAACTCTGAAAATGGAGGAAGTGTGAGAATTAGGGTTATGGTTATGGTTAATTGTTTGGGGTTAGGGGTTAGGGTTCGAGTGTGGTTCAGGGGTTAGAAATTAGGAGTTAGTGTTAGTGTTAGGGTTAGGGGTTAGGGGTTAGTGTTGGTTTAGGGGCTAGGGTTAGATTCAGAGTTAGGGTTAGTGTTAGGGTTAGGGTTAGGGATTATGGTTAGGGTTAGGAATTAGGGTTAGGGTTAGGCTTAAGGGATAGGATTAGGGTAAAGGGTTAAGGCTTAGGGTTAGCATTAGGGATTAGGGTTAGGGTTAAGTGTTAGGGTTTTGGTCTGATTTAAGGGTTAGGGTGAGCGTTAACAGTTAGGGTTAAGGTTAATTGTTAGGATTGGGGGTTAGGCTTAAGGATTCGTATTAGGGTTAGGGTATAAGGGTGAGACTTAAGTCTTATGGTTAGGGACAGGGCTTTTGGTTAGGGATAAGGGTTAGGAGTTAGGGTTACTTTTAGGCATAGGGTAGGATTAGGGGTGAGGGTTAGGGTTAGGGTTAGTGTTAGGGTTGTTGGTAGTGTTAAGGTTAGGGTTAGCAGTTTAGAATTAGGGTTAGGGATTAGGTTTTATGGTTATGGCTAAGATTTAGGGTTAGAATTATGGGATAGGCGTTGTTCTCAGTGTAAGTGTTATGCATTAACTTTAGGAGATGCGGTTAAAGTTAGGGTTACAGTGTGGTCTACATGATAAGGTGAGCAGTAGGATCAGGGTTAGGTGTTACGTTCAAGGTTAGGGTTATATGTTAGGCGTACTTTTTATGCTTAGGGCACGGGCCCTGTCTGCACTAGGCGGGAGGATTAGGGGTCTAGGATTGTGGCCGAGAACTTTCTCTATCGTACACTGGGTATGGGTCCCTGGGTTTCATGCAGGACACAGTGGCAGAGCCTCTTTTCACGCATGGCATGGGAGGATTGTAGGCTTTCTAAACTCTGAGAAAGCAAGAAGTCTGAGAATTAGATTTAGGGATAGGATTATGGTTAGTGTTAAGGATAAAGTTTAGCATTAGGGTGAGGGCTTAGGGTTAGGGGTTAGAGTTACGGTCAGGGTTAAAGGTTAGTGTTAGGTTTAATGGTTACAGTTAGCTTTAGGGTCAAGTGTTAGGGTTAAGGTTAAGGTTAGGGGTTAGGTTTTGGTACAGGGTAAGGGTTAACTGTTAGGTTTAGGGTTAAAGATTACGATTAGGGTTAGGTTTAAGGGTTAGTGTGAGAGTTAACGGTTAGGGTTAAGGTTAAGTGTTAGGGTTAGTGGTTAAGTTTAGGTTTAAGTGTTCGTGTTAGGTTTAGGGTTAGAGTTAAGTGTTATGGTTAGGGTTTGGGGTTAGGGTTAGGTTTAGGGTTCATCGTTAGGGTTACGTTTAGGCATTAGGGTTATGGGTAAGGATTAGGGTAAGGGTTTAATGTTAGTGTTGGGCGTTAGGGTCAGGGCTTAAGTTTAGGGTTAAGGGTTAGTGTTAGAGTTAGCGTTAGGGCTTAGATTTAGAGGTTATTTTAAGGGCACAGGACCTGTGTAATCTATGGTGAGAAGTGTGCAGAATGGGTCATCGCCACACCACACCATCGTACCCTAGGCCTTGGGCCCAGACCTACATGCAGGTCTCAGGCAGAGCCTCTTCTCACGCATGGCATGGTTTTATTGTAGGCTTGGCTAACTCTGAGAATGGAGGAAGTGTGAGAATTATGGTTATGATTAGGGTTAGGTGTTTGGGGTTAGGGGTTAGTGTTCGCGTGAGGGTTAGGTGTTAGGGATTAGGGGTTAGGGTTAATGTTAGCATTAGGGGTTAACGGTTAGGGTTGGGTTAGGGACTAGAGATAGATTTAGGGTTGGGGTTAGGGTTAGGGTTAGGGTTAGGGGTTAGGGTTAGGGTTAAGGGATAGGATTAGGGTTAAGTGTTAAGGCTTAGGGTTAGCATTAAGGGATAGGGTTAGGGTTAAGGGTTAGGGTTATGGTCCGAGTTAAGGGTTAGGGTGAGGGTTAACAGTTAGGGTTAGGGTTATAAGTTAGGGATAGTGTTAGGTTTAAGGTCTAGGGTTAGGGTTAGAGGTAGCTTTACTGCTAAGATTAGGTCTCGGCATTAAGGTAAGGGTTAGTGTTAGGGTTAAGGGTTAGGGTTAGGTTTAATTGTTAGGATTAGGATCAGAATTAAGGGTTAGGCTTAGGGTTAGGGGATAGGGTTAGGGTTTAGGGTAAACTTTTAAGGTTATGTTTAGGGATAAGGTTAGGGTTAGCGTTTAAGGTTAGGGTTAGTATTAGGGTGGTTTGTAGGGTTAAGGTAATATTTAGTGGTTAGAATTAGGGTTAGGGATTAGGGGTTACTGTTATGGCTAGGAGTTAGGGTTAGAATTAAGTGATAGGGGTTGTTCTTAGCATAAGTGTTATGCATTAATGTTAGGATAAGTGGTTAAAGTTAGGTTTACGGTGAGGTTTATGTGTTAAGGTGAGCAATAGGATCAGGGTTAGAATTATGAGTGAGGGGTAGGGTTTTGCTTAGGGTATGGGCCCTGCGTGCCCTAGGAGTGGGATTGAGGGGGATGCGATTGTCACCAGAAACCCACTCTATCGTATGCAGGGTATGGGCCCATGGGTTTCTTGTAGGACACTCTGGCAGAGCCTGATTTCACGCATGGTAAAGGAGGATTGTAAGCTTTCAAATCTCTAAGAAAGTAAGAAGTCTGAGAATTAGATTTAAGGTTAGGATTATCGTTATGGTTAGGGATGAAGTTTAATCTTAGGGTGAGGGCTTCGGGTAAGGGGATACGGTTAGTTTTAGGGTTAAAAGTTACTGTTAGGTTTAACAGTTACAGTTAGACTTAGGGTTTAGGTTTAGGGTTAGGGTTAAGCTTAGGGGTTATGGTTTGGTACAGGGTTAGGGTTAAGTGTTAGGGTTAGGGTTAAAGATCATGACAAGGGTTAGAGTTAAGGGTTAGTTTGAGTGTTAACAGTAGGGTTAAGGATAACTTTTAGGGTTAGGGGTTAGGATTAGTGTTAGGGCTGAGATTTAGCGGTTAGTTTAAGGGCACAGGACCTGTTTAATCTATGGTGAGAGTGGTGCACAGGGTCGCTGCGACACAACACCACCGTACGCTGGGCCTTGGGCCAAGACCTACATACAGGACTCAGGTGGAGCCTCTTCTCACGCATGACATGGCTGTATTGTAGGCTTGGTTAACTCTGAGAATGGAAGAAGTGTCAGAAATCGGGTTAGGGCTGGTTGTAGGTGTTTTTAACCCCTAACCCTAACACTAACCCCCTAATCCTAACCCTAACACTAACCCCAAGGTTAAATCTAACCTTAACCCCTACGACAACCCTAACCCTAACCCTAACCCCTCTCACTGTAGAATAAACAGGTCCTGTGCCCTTAAACTAACCACTAAATCTAAGCCCTAACATCAACCCTAACCTCTGACCCTAAACCTAAGCCCTGAGCCTAAAGCCCAACACTAACTCTAAACTCTTACCCTAAAGCTAATCCCTAACCCTAATGCTAACCTCTAAACGTAACCCTAACTGTGAACCCTAAACCTAACCCTAACCTCGAGCGCTAACCATAGCACTTAACTCTAACCCTAAACCTAACATGAACCCTTAATCCTAACACTAACCCTAACCCTAACTCTTAACTTTAACCCTGACTGTTAACCCTCACACTAACCTTTAAACCTAACCTTAATCGTAATCTTTAACCCTAAACCTAATATTTAACCCTAATCCTGTACCAAACCCTAAACCCTAACCTTAAACCTAACCATAAACCTTAACCCTGAACCTAACTGTAACGGTTAAAACTAAGAGTAACCTGTAATGCTACCCGTAACCCCTAACTCTAAGCCTTCACCCTAATACTAACCTTGATCCTTAACCCGAACCCTAACCCTAACCCTAAATCTAATTCTCAGTCTTCTTGCTTTCTTAGAGTTTAGAAAGCCTACAATCCTCCCATGCCATGCGTGAAAGGAGGCTCTTCCACTGTGTCCTGAATGAACCGCTGGGGCCCATAACCAGAGTACGATAGAGTGGGTTCCTGGTGACAATCCCAGCCCCCTAACCCCCCCCCCCGCCTAATGCAGACAAGGCCCGTGCCCTAAGCATAAACTCTACACCTCACCCAAAACTCTAACCCTGAAAATAACATTTAACCCTGATTCTATTGCTCACCTTAGAATGTAAACCTCACCGTAACCTGAACTTTAACCTCTTATCCTAACGTTAATGCATAACACTTACCCTGAGATTAACCCCTATCCCATAATTCTAACCCTATCTCCTAGTCATAACTGTGACAACTAATCCCTAACCCTAATTCTAAACCACTAACACTAACTGTTACCCTACGTAGTTACTGTTACGGTAACCTACTGTTACCCTAACACTGAACCTAACCCTTACTCCTAACGCCAAAGCTATGGCTAAAAATAATGCTAACCCTTGACCCTTTACCCTAACTCCTAACCCTAACCCTAATCCTAACCACTAAACCCAACCTTAGCTCTTAACCCTAACCCTAAACCTTACCCTGACGCCTAGACCTAACACTAACACTAAACTAACACCTAACCCTAATCATAACCCCTAAAGCTAACCCTAACCCTGAACCCTAAACCTAACTCTAACACTTAATACTAACTATATCCCTAACCCCTAACCCCAACCCTAACCCTAACCATTAACCCTCACCCTAACACTTAAACCGGACCCTAACACTAAATCTTAACCCTAAAGCTACGCCCAACCCTTAACCATAATCCTATCCCTTAACCCTAAACCTAACCCCTAACCCTAAACCTAACACTAACCCCAATCCTAATTCTAACCATAGCCCTTAATACATCACTACGCCTAACCCCTAACCCTAACCCTAACCCCTAATGCTAACCCTAACACTGAACCCTAAACCTAACCCTATCCCTAACCCTTAAACATAACTCTATCCCTAACCAATAATCCTAAGCCTAATCTTTAACCCTCACCCTAGAGCTTAACTCAAACCGTAACCCTAAGCCTAAACCCCAACCCTAACACTTAACACAAACCCTAAGCCTAAACACTTAACGCCAATCCTATCCTTTAACCCTAACACTAACCCTGATGCCTAATCCTAACCCTAACACTAACCCCAACCATAAATCTAACCCTAGCCCCTAACGCAAAACTAACCCCTAACCCTAACACTAACCCTAAATCCTAGTCCCTAACCACTAAACCTCACTTGAACCCTAACCCCTAACACCAAACCCTTAACCCTAACCATAACCCTATTTCTCACACTACTTCCATTCTCAGAGTTAACCAAGCCTAAAATACAACCATGCAATGCGTGAGTAGAGTTTCCGCATGAGTCCTGCGAGTAGGTCTGGGCCAAAGGCCCAGGATCCGATGGTGTGGTGTCGCATGGAAACATTCTGCACCCTTCTCACCATAGATTACACAGGTCCTGTACCCTTAAACTAACCGCCAAATCAAAGCCCAAACACTGACCTTAACCCCTAACCCTACCTAAGCCCTGACCCTAATGCCCAACACTAACACTAAACGCTTACCCTAAACCTAACCCCTAAATGTAACCTTAACCATGAACCCTAAACCTAACCCAAACCCCTAACCCTAACCATAACACTTAACTCTAACCCTAAACCTAACATGAACACTTAACCCTAACCCTAACCCATAAACCTAACACTTAACCTTAACCCTAACCGTTAACCCTCACACTAAACCTTAACCCTAACCCTAATCCTAATCTTTAAGCCTAAACCTAGCACTTAACCCTTACCCTGTACCAAAACCTAACCCCTAATCTTAACCCTAAGCTTAAACCTTAAAGCTTAACCCTAAACCTAACTGTAACTGTTAAACCTAACACTAACCTTTAACCCTGACCCTAACTGAAACCCCTAACCCTAAGCCCTCACCATAACAGTAACCTATATTGCTAACCCTAACCCTAATCCTAGCCCTAAATTTAATTCTCAGACTTCTTGCTTTCTCAGAGTTTACAAAGCCTACAATCCTCCCATGCCATGTGTAGAAGGAGGCTTGGCCACTGTGTCCGGCATGAAACCAAGGGGCCCATACCCAGTGTATGATAGAGTGGCTTCCGGCATCTATCCCAGCCCTCTAAGCCCCCTCCTAGAGCAGAGAGGGCTCGTGATATAAGCATAAACACTACCCCTCACCCATAACCCTAACCCTGAACATCACAGCTCACCCTGATACTATTGCTCACCTTAACACATCAACCTCACCATAACTCTAACTTGAACCTGTTATCCTAACGTTAATGCATAAGACTTACCCTAAGAACAACCCCTATCCCTTAATTCTAACCCTAACTCCTAGCCACAATTGTAACACCTAATCCCTAAGGCTAATTCAAAACTGCTAAACATTACCTTATCCCTACAAACTAACCCTAACCCTAACCGCTAACCCTAACCGTACACCTAAAAATAACCGTAACACTTGACACTTAACCCTAACCCTTAACCCTGATCCTAATCCTAACAATTAAACCTAACCCTAACTCTTAAGCCTAACACTAACACGTACCCTAATGCCTAGACCTAACCCTAAGAGTAAACGTAACCCCTAACCCTAACCCTAATCCCTAATGCTAACCCTAACACTGAACCCTAATCCTAAGCCTTAAACCTAACTCTATCCTTAACCCATAACCCTAGCCCTAACCGTTAACCCCACACTAACCCTTAACTCGAACTGTAACCCTAACCCTTAAAACTAAACCTAACACTTAACGCTAACCCTAAGCCTTAACGCTTAACCCTTATCCTATCCCTTAACCCTAACCCTAACCCATAACGCTAACCCTAACCCCACTCTAAATCTAACCCTAGCCCCTAACCCAACCCTAACCCCTAAGCCCTAACCCTATCACTAAACCCAACACCTACTCCCTAACCCCTAATCCTCACTCGAAGCTTAAGCCCTAACCCTAAGCCCTCTCCCTGACTAATCTTCATCCCTAACCCTAACCATAATCCTAACCCTAAATCTAATTCTCAGACTTCTTGCTATCTCAGAGTTTTAAAAGCCTACAATTCTCCAAAGCCATGCGTGAAAGCTGGCTCTGCCACAGTGTCCTGCATGAAACCCAGGAGCCCATACTCTGTGTACAATAGAGTGGGTTCCCGGGGACAATCACAGCCCCCTAACTCCCCCTGCTAGTGCTGACAGGGCCCATGCCCTAAGCAAAAACCCTGCACCTCACCCATAACCCTAACCCTGAACATAACACCTAACCCTGATGTTATTGTTCACCTTAACACGTAAACCTCACTGTAACCCTAACTTTAACCCCTATCCTAATGTTATTGCATAACACTTACCCTAAGAACAAACCCTATCCCTTAATTCTAAGCCTAACTCCTAGCATAACCGTAACACCTAATCCCTAACCTTAATTCTAAACTGCTAAACATTACCTTCACCCTACAAACAACCCTAACACTAACCCTAACTCTAACCGCTAACCCTAACCCTAACCATTACCCTGATCATAATCCTAACAATTAAACCTAACCCTAATTCTTAACCCTAACACGAACCATTACCATAATGCCTAGACCTAACCCTAACTGTAACCCTAACCCCTAACCCTAACCCTAACCGCTAATGCTAACCCTAACCCCGAACCCTAAACCTAACCCTAACCCTATCCCTTAAACCTATTACTATCCCTAAACCATTACCCTAATCGCAACTGTTAACCCTCACTCTCACCCTTAACTTGGACCGAAACCCTAACCCTTAACCCTAACCTTAACCCTTACTGCTAATCTTAAGCCTTCACCCTTTACCTTAATCCTATCTTGTAAGCCTAACCCTAACGCTGACCCCTAACCCACCTGAACATTAACCCTAAACCTAAATCTAACGCTAGCCCCTTACAAAAACCTAACACCTAAGCCCTGACACACTAATCCTAACTTCTAATTCCTAACCACTAAACTTCACTCAAACCCAAACCTCTAACCCCAAACACATAACCCTAACCATAACCCTAATTCTCACACTTCCTTCGTTCTCAGAGTTGACCAAGCCTACAATAGAGCCATGCCACGAGTGAGAAGAGGCTCTGCCTGAGTCCTGCATGTAGGTCTGGGCCCAAGGCCCAAGTACGATGGTGTGGTGTTGAGGCGACCCAGTCTGCACCCTTCCCACCATAGATTAAACAGAGCATGTGCCCTTAAACTAACCACTAAATCTAAGCCCTAACACTAAACCTAAATCCTAACCCTAAACCTCGGCCCTTATCCTAACGCCCAACAGTAACACTAAACACTCGCCCTAAATTTAACCCGTAACCCGAACCCCTAAATGTAACCCTAACCATGAACCCTAAACCTAACCCTAACCTCTAGCCATAACCATAACACTTAACTCTAAACCTAAATGTTACACGAAGCCTTATTCCTAACCCTAAGCCCAACCCTAACCCTTAATCTTGAAACTTACCATTAACCCTCACACTAACCCTTAACCCTAACCCTAATCCTAATCTTTAACCATAAAGCTAACACTGAAGCCTAACCCTGTGCCAAACGATAAAACCAAACTTTAACCCTAACCCTGGAACTTAACCGTAAACGTAACTGTAACTGTTAAAAATAACACAAACCTTTAACCCTAACCCCTAACCCTAAGAGCCCACCCTAACACTAATCTTCCTCGATAAACATTACCATAATCCTACCCCTAAATCTAATTGTCAGACTTCTTGCTTTCTCAGAGTTTAGAAAGCCTAAAATCCTCCCATGCCATGAGTAAAAGGGGGCTCTACCACTGTGTCCTGCATGAAACCCAGGAGCCCATATCCAGCGTACGATAGAGTGGGTTCCCGGGGACAATCCCATCCCCCTAACCCCAGCCCCCCGCCCAGTGCAGACAGGGCCTGTACGCTAAGTATAAACACTACCCCTAACAGATAACCCTCACCCTGAATATAACACCTGACCCTGATCCTATTGCTCACCTTAAAACATAAACCTCCCCGTAACCCTAACTTATCCCCTTATCTTAACCTTAATGCATAAAACCCTGAGAAGAAGCCCCATCCCATAATTCTAATCCTAATCCCCAGCCATAACCATAAGACCTCATCCCTAATTCTAAAATGCCAACCCTAAACTTCACCCTACAAACAACCCTAACCCTAACCCTAACCTCTAACCCTAAGCCCTCACCCTATCACTAATCTTCATCCCTAAACCGTACCGTAATCCTAACCCTAAATCTAATTCTCAGACTTCTTGCTTTCTCAGAGTTTTGAAAGCCTACAATCCTACTAAGCCATGCATGAAAGCCGGCTCTGCCACAGTGTCCTGCAAGAAACCCAGAGGCCCATACACAGCGTACGATAGAGTGGGTTCCCAGCGACCACAACCGACCCTAGGGCATACAGGGCCCATGCCCTAAGCATAAACACTACCCCTCACCCATAACCCTAACCCAGAACATAACACCTAACCCTGATCCTACTGCTCACCTTAACACGTAAACCTCACCGTAACCCTAATTTTAACCCCATATCGTAACGTTAATGCATGACACCCTGAAAACAAGCCCTATACTGTAATTCTAACCCTAACTCCTAGCCATAAGCATAACACCTAATCTCTAATTCTGAAACACCAACCCTAACCTTAACCCTACCAACAACACTAACACTAATCCTAACCCCTTACCCTAACCCTACGCCTAAAAATAACCGTAACCGTTGATCCTTAGTCATAACCCCTAACCTTAACCCTAACCCTTAACCCTAATCCCAATCCTAACCATTAAACATAACCCCAACTCTTAACCCTAACTCTAACCTTTACCTTAATGCCTAGAGTTCTAACCCCAACACTGACCTACAGTTAGAAGTAACACAAACCCCTAATGCTAACCTTAAACCTGAACAATAAACCTAATCCTTAACCATAACACCCTAACCCTAACCCTAACCCTTAACCCTGACCCTAACCCTAAACCTTAACCCTAACCCTGAACCCTAACCCTAAGCCTACACTTAACCCTAACCCTATCCATTAACCCTAACCGCTAACGATAACACTTACCCCAACCCTAAACCTACCCCTGGCTCCCTAACCCAGAATTAACACCGAACCCGTAACACTAACTCTACCCCTAACCACTAGCACCTAACCCTGACTCGAAACCTAACCCCTAACTCGAAACCCCTAACCCCAACCCTAACCTTAATTCTCACACTGCTTCCATTCCCGAGTGAAGCAAGCCTACAATACAGCCATGCCATGTGTGAGATGAGGATCCGCCTGAGTCCTGCATGTAGGTCTTGTCCCAGGGCCCAGGGAATGATGTTGTGCTTTCGTGGTGACTCCGACCGCACCCCTCTAACCGTAGATTAACCAGGTCATGTGCCCTTAAACTGACCGCTAAATCTAAGCCCTACCACCAACCCTAACCCCTGACACTGAACCTAAGCCCCGAGCCTAAAGCCCAACACTAACTCTAAACACTTACCCTAAACCTAATCCCTAACCCTAATGCTAACCCCTAAACATAACCCTAACCGTGAACAGTAAACCTAACCCTAACCTCTAACACAAACCCTAACACATAACTCTAACCCTAAAACTAACCCTAACCCTTAACCCTAAACCTAAACCCTAACCCTAACCCTTAACCTTAATCTTAACCGTTAACTCTCATGCTAACCTTTAATCCTAACCCTAATCCTAATCTTCAACCCTAAACCGAACACAACCCTAACCCTGTACCAAAACCTAACCCCTCATCTTAACCCTATCCGCAAACCTCAACCCCAACACGAACTGTAACCGTTAAACCTAATAGTAACCTTAAACCGTAACCCTAATCTGTAACCCTATCCCCTCATCATAACACTACACTTCATCCTGAACCCTAACCATAATCCTAACCCTAAATCTAATTCTCAGACTTCTTGCTTTCTTAGAGTTTAGACAGCCTGCAATCCTCCCATGTCATGTGTGAAAGGAGGCTCTACCACTGTGTCCTGCATGAAACCCACGGGCCCATACCCAGAGTCCGATACAGTGGGTTCCCGGTGACAATCCCAGCCCCCTAACCTCCCCCCAGCTTAATGCCGACAGGGCCCGTGCGCTAAGCATAAATGATACCTTTAACAGATAACCCTAACCCTGAACATGGCACCTAACCCTGTTCCTATTTCTCCCCTTAACACGTAAACCTCACCGTGAGCCTAACTTTAACCTCTTAACGTAACGTTAATGCATAACCCATTCCCTGAGAACATCCCCTATCCCATAATTCTAACCCTATCTCCTAGTCATAACTGTAACACCTAATCCCTAACCCTAATTCTCCACCGCTAAGCCTAACCGTAACGCTGCCTACAACCCTAACACTGACAGGAAACCTTAGTTCTAACCCCAACGCTATGCCTAACAAAAGCCCTAACCCTTCACCCTTCACCCTAACCCCTAAGCATTACCCTAGTCTTTAACCGTAATCCTAATCCTAAACATTAAACCTAACCCTAGCTCTTAAAGCTAACCCTAAACCTT
>NW_027182908.1:290000-307500 GCF_041146395.1 Eulemur rufifrons | reverse complement strand
CCTAACCCTAATCCTAAGCATTAAACCTAACCCTATCTCTTAACCCTAACGCTAGCCCTTACCCTAACGCCTAGATCTAACCCTAAATCTAACCTACCGCCTAATCCTAACCTTAAGCCCTAATGCTAACACTAACCCTGAACCCTAAACCTACCCGTAATCCTTAACACTAACCCTATCCGTGAACCTAAACCCTGACCCTAACCATTACCCGCACCCAAGCATTTAACACTGATTCTAACCCTCATCCTTATTGATAAACCTAACACTAAACCCTAACCCTAAGACCAACACTTAACCCTAATCCTATCCCTTAACCCTAACCCTAACCCTAATGCTACCCCCTAAACGTAATCGTAACCGTGACCAGTAAACCTAACCCTAACCTCTAACACAAACCATAGCACATAACTCTAACCCTAAAACTAACCCTAACCCTAATCCTAACCCTAAACCCTAACTCTTAACCTTAACCCTAAGCGTTAACTCTCACGGTAACCTTTAATCCTAACCCTAATCCTAATCTTCAACCCTAAACCTAACACTTAACCCTAAACCTGTACCAAACCCTAACCCCTCATCTTAACCCTAACGGTAAACCTCAACCCTAAACCAAAGTGTAACCGTTAAACCTAAGAGTAACCTTTAACCCTAACCCTAATTCCTAACCCTAAGTCCTCACCCTAACACTAAACTTCATCCTTAACCCTAACCATAATCCTAACCCTAAATCTAATTCTCAGACTTCTTGCTTTCTTAGAGTTTAGAAAGCCTGCAATCCTCCCATGTCATGCGTGAAAGGAGGCTCTACCACTGTGTCCTGCATGAAACCCACGGGCCCATACACAGAGTATGATAGAGTGGGTTCCCGGGTACAATCCCAGCCCCCTAAACTTCCCCCGCCCGCCTAATGCAGACAGGGCCCGTGCGCTGAGCATAAACAACACATTTAACAGATAACCTTAACCCTGAACATAACACGCAACCCTGTTCCTATTTCTCCCCTTAACACGTAAACCTCACCGTGCACCTAACTTTAACTTCTTATCCTTACGTTAATGCATAACCCATTTCCTGAGAACAACCCCTATCCCATAATTCTAACCCTATCTCCTAGTCATCACTGTGACACCTAATCTCTAACCCTAATTCTAAACCGCTAACCGTAACCGTAACCCTACCTACAACCCTAACACTGACAGTAACCCTTACTTCTAACCCCAACGCTATGCCTAACAAAAACCCTAACCCTTGACCCTAACCCTTCACCCTAACCCCTAAGCCTTACCCTAACCCTTAACCCTAATCCTAATCCTAACCATTAAACCTAACCCTAGCTCTTAAAGCTAACCCTAAACCTTACCCTCACGACTAGACCTAACCCTGACACTAACCTAACACCTAACCCTAACCAGAACCCCTAAAGCTAACCCTGAACCCTATCCCTAACCCCAGCAGTAAACTTTATCCCTAAACCTAAGCCCAACCCGTAACCCTAATCCTATCCTTTTACCCTAAAACTAACCCCTAAACCTAACCCCTATACCTCACCCTAACTCTAACCCCAATCCTAATTCTAACCATACCCCTTCCTAAAACACTAACTCCTAACCGCGAACCCTAACACTAACCAAAAACCCTAATCACTAATCCCTAACCCTAACGCTTAACCTTTACCCTAACCATAAACCCTCACCCTAAATCTTAACACTGACCCTAACCTTAACCTTTAACTCTAAGCCTAACCCTTAACCCTACAGTAAGGAAGACCCTTAATGCTAATGGGATCCCTTATCCCTAACCCTAACACTACAGCTAAAAATAACACTATCCTTGGATCCTTAAACCTAACCTCTAACAATTACTTTAACCCCAAACCCTAACCCTAATCCTAAGCATTAAACCTAACCCTATCTCTTAACCCTAACGCTAGCCCTTACCCTAATGCCTAGATCTAACCCTAAATCTAACCTACCGCCTAATGCTAACCTTAAGCCCTAATGCTAACACTAACCCTGAACCCTAAACCTACCCGTAACCCTTAACACTAACCCTATCCTTGAACCTTAACCCTGACCCTAACCATTACCCGCACCCAAGGATTTAACCCTGACCCTAACTCTTATCCTTAATGCTAACCCTAACACTAAACCCTAACCCTAGAGCCCAACACTTAACCCTAATCCTGTCCCTTAACCCAAACCCTAACCCTAATGCTAACCCCTAAACTTAACCCTAACCGTGACCAGTAAACCTAACCCTAACCTCTAACACAAACCATAGCACATAACTCTAACCCTAAAACTAACCCTAACCCTAACCCTAAACCCTATCTCTTAACCATAACACTAAGCGTTAACTCTAACGGTAACCTTTAATCCTAACCCTAATCCTAATCTTCAACCCTAAACCTAAAACTTAACCCTAACCCTGTACCAAACCCTAACCCCTCATCTTAACCCTAACCGTAAACCTCAACCCTAAACCAAAGTGTAACCGTTAAACCTAAGAGTAACCTTTAACCCTAACCCTAATCCCTAACGCTAAGCCCTAACCCTAACACTAAACTTCATCCTTAACCCTAACCAGAATCCTAACCCTAAATCTAATTCTCAGACTTCTTGCTTTCTTAGAGTTTAGAAAGCCTGCAATCCTCCCATGCCATGCGTGAAAGGAGGCTCTACCACTGTGTCCTGCATGAAACCCACGGGCCCATACCTACAGTATGATAGAGTGGGTTCCCGGGAACAATCCCAACCCCCTTATCTCCCCCTGCCCGCCTAATGCAGACAGGGCCCGTGCGCTAAGCATAAACAATACCTTTAACAGATAACCCTAACCCTGAACATAACACCCAACCCTGTTTCTATTTCTCCCCTTAACACGTAAATCTCACCGTGCGTCTAACTTTAACCTCTTATCCTAACGTTAATGCATAACCCATTTCCTGAGAACAACCCCTATCCCATAATTCTAACCCTATCTCCTAGTCATCACTGTGACACCTAATCCCTAACCCTAATTCTAAACCGCTAACCCTAACCGTAACCCTACCTACAACCCTAACACTGACAGTAACCCTTACTTCTAACCCCAACGCTAGGCCTAACAAAAACCCTAACCCTTGACCCTAACCCTTCACCCTAACCCGTAAGCCTTACCCTAACCCTTAACCCTAATCCTAATCCTAACCATTAAACCTAACCCTAGCTCTTAAACCTAACCCTAAACCTTACCCTCACGACTAGACCTAACCCTGACACTAACCTAACACCTAACCCTAACCAGAACCCCTAAAGCTAACCCTGAACCCTATCCCTAACCCTAGCAGTAAACTTTAACCCTAAACCTAAGCCCAACCCGTAACCCTAATCCTATCCTTTTACCCTAAAACTAACCCCTAAACCTAACCCCTATACCTCACCCTAACTCTAACCCCAATCCTAATTCTAACCATACCCCTTCATAAAACACTAACTCCTAACCGCTAACCCTAACACTAACCAAAAACCCTAATCACTAATCCCTAACACTAACCTTTACCCTAACCGTTAACCCTCACCCTAAATCTTAACACTGACCCTAACCTTAACCTTTAACTCTAAGCCTAACCCTTAACCCTACAGTAAGGAAGACCCTTAATGCTAATGGGATCCCTTATCCCTAACCCTAACACTACAGCTAAAAATAACCCTAACCTTGGATCCTTAAACCTAACCCCTAACAATTACTTTAACCCCAAACCCTAACCCTGATCCTAATCATTAAACCTAACCCTATCTCTTAACCCTAACGCTAGCCCTTACCCTAACGCCTAGATCTAACCCTAAATCTAACCTACCGACTAATCCTAACCTTAAGACCTAATGCTAACACTAACCCTGAACCCAAACCTACCCGTAACCCTTAACACTAACCCTATCCGTGAACCTTAACCCTGACCGTAACCATTACCCGCACCCAAGCATTTAACCCTGACCCTAAACCTAATCCTTAATACAACCCCTAACACTAAACCCTAACCCTAAGCCCAACACTTAACCCTAATCCTATCCCTTAACCCTAACCCTAACCCTAACCCTAATGCTACCCCCTAAACGTAACCCTAACCTTGACCAGTAAACCTAAACCTAACCTCTAACACAAACCATAGCACATAACTCTAACCCTAAAACTAACCCTAACCCTAACCATAAACCCTAACTCTTAACCTTAACCCTAAGCGTTAACTCTGACGCTAGCCTTTAATCCTAACCCTAATCCTAATCTTCAACCCTAAACCTAACACTTAACCCTAACCCTGTACCAAACCCTAATCCCTCATCTTAACCCTAACCGTAAACCTCAACCCTAAACCAAAGTGTAACCGTTAAACCTAAGAGTAACCTTTAACCCTAACCCTATTCCCTAACCCTAAGCCCTCACCCTAACACTAAACTTCATCCTTATCCCTAACCAGAATCCTCACCCTAAATCTAATTCTCAGACTTCTTGCTTTCTTAGAGTTTAGAAAGCCTGCAATCCTCCCATGCCATGCGTGAAAGGAGGCTCTACCACTGTGTCCTGCATGAAACCCACGGGCCCATACCTAGAGTATGAAAGAGTGGGTTCCCGGGTACAATCCCAGCCCCCTAAACTCCCCCGCCCGCCTAATGCAGACAGGGCCCGTGCGCTAAGCATAAACAATACCTTTAACAGATAACCCTAACCCTGAACATAACACCGAACCCTGTTCCTATTTCTCCCCTTAACACGTAAACCTCACCGTGCGCCTAACTTTAACCTCTTATCCTAACGTTAATGCATAACCCATTTCCTGAGAACAACCCCATCCCATAATTCTAACCCTATCTCCTTGTCATCACTGTGACACCTAATCCCTAACCCTAATTCTAAACCGCTAACCCTAACCGTAACCCTACCTACAACCCTAACACTGACAGTAAACCCTACTTCTAACCCCAACGCTATGCCTAACAAAAACCCTAACCCTTGACCCTAACCCTTCACCCTAACCCCTAAGCCTTACCCTAACCCTTAACCCTAATCGTAATCCTAACCATAAAACCTAACCCTAGCTCTTAAAGCTAACCCTAAACCTTACCCTCACGACAAGACCTAACCCTGACACTAACCTAACACCTAACCCTAACCAGATACCCTAAAGCTAACCCTGAACCCTATCCCTAACCCCAGCAGTAAACTTTAACCCTAAACCTAAGCCCAACCCGTAACCCTAATCCTATCATTGTACCCTAAAACTAACCCCTAAACCTAACCCCTATACCTCACCCTAACTCTAACCCCAATCCTAATTCTAACCATACCCCTTCATAAAACACTAACTCCTAACCGCTAACCCTAACACTAACCAAAAACCCTAATCACTAATCCCGAACCCTAACGCTTAACCTTTACCCTAACCGTTAACCCTCACCCTAAATCTTAACACTGACCCTAACCTTAACCTTTAACTCTAAGCCTAACCCTTAACCCTACAGTAGGAAGACCCTTAATGCTAATGGGATCCCTTATCGCTAACCCTAACACTACAGCTAAAAATAACCCTAACCTTGGATCCTTAAACCTAACCCCTAACACTTACTTTAACCCCAAACCCTAACCCTAATCCTAAGCATTAAACCTAACCCTATCTCTTAACCCTAACGCTAGCCGTTACCCTAAGGCCTAGATCTAACCCTAAATCTAACCTACCGCCTAATCCTAACCTTAAGCACTAATCCTAACACTAACCCTGAACCCTAAACCTACCCGTAACCCTTAACACTAACCCTATCCGTGAACCTAAACCCGGACCCTAACCATTACCCGCACCCAAGCATTTAACCCTGACCCTAACCCTAATCCTTAATGCTAACCTTAACACTAAAACCTAACCCTAAGCCCAACACTTAACCCTAATCCTATCCCTTAACCCTAACCCTAATGCTAACCCCTAAACGTAACCCTCACCGTGACCAGTAAACCTAACCCTAACCTCTAACACAAACCATAGCACATAACTCTAACCCTAAAACTAACCCTAACCCTAACCCTAACCCTAAACCCTAACTCTTAACCTTAACCATAAGCGTTAAGTCTCACGCTAACCTTTAATCCTAACCCTAATCCTAATCTTCAACCCTAAACCTAACACTTAACCCTAACCCTGTACCAAACCCTAACCTCTCATCTTAACCCTAACCGTAAACCTCAACCGTAAACCAAAGTGTAACCGTTAAACCTAAGAGTAACCTTTAACCCTAACCCTAATCCCTAACCCTAAGCCCTCACCCTAACACTAAACTTCATCCTTAACCCTAACCATAATCATAACCCTAAATCTAATTCTCAGACTTCTTGCTTTCTTTGAGTTTAGAAAGCCTGCAATCCTCCCATGCCATGCGTGAAAGGAGGCTCTACCACTGTGTCCTGCATGAAACCCACGGGCCCATACACAGAGTATGATAGAGTGTGTTCCCGGGTACAATCCCAGCCCCCTAAGCTCCCCCCGCCCGCCTAATGCAGACAGGGCCCGTGCGCTAAGCATAAACAATACCTTTAACAGATAACCCTAACCCTGAACATAACACCCAACCCTGTTCCTATTTCTCCCCTTAACACGTAAACCTCCCCGTGCGCCTAACTTTAACCTCTTATCCTAACGTTAATGCAGAACCCATTTCCTGAGAACAACCCCATCCCATAATTCTAACCCTATCTCCTAGTCATCACTGTGACACCTAATCCCTAACCCTAATTCTAAACCGCTAACCCTAACCGTAACCCTAACTACAACCCTAACACTGACAGTAACCCTTACTTCTAACCCCAACGCTATGCCTAACAAAAACCCCAACCGTTGACCCTAACCCTTCACCCTAACCCCCAAGCCTTACCCTAACCCTTAACCCTAATCCTAATCCTAACCATTAAACCTAACCCTAGCTCTTAAAGCTAACCCTAAACCTTACCCTCACGACTAGACCTAACGCTGACACTAACCTAACACCTAACCCTAACCAGAACCCCTAAAGCTAACTCTGAACCCTATCCCTAACCCTAGCAGTAAACTTTAACCCTAAACCTAAGCCCAACCCGTAACCCTAATCCTATCATTTTACCCTAAAACTAACCCCTAAACCTAACCCCTATACCTCACCCTAACTCTACCCCAATCCTAATTCTAACCATACCCCTTCATAAAACACTAACTCCTAACCGCTAACCCTAACACTATCCAAAAACCCTAATCACTAATCCCTAACCCTAACGCTTAACCTTTACCCTAACCGTTAACCCTCACCCTAAATCTAAACACTGACCCTAACCTTAACCTTTAACTCTAAGCCTAACCCTTAACCCTACAGGAAGGAGGACCCTTAATGCTAATGGGATCCCTTATCCCTAACCCTAACACTACAGCTAAAAATAACCCTAACCATTGATCCTTAAACCTAACCCCTAACACTTACTTTAACCCCAAACCCTAACCCTAATGCGAAGCATTAAACCTAACCCTATCTCTTAACCCTAACGCTAGCCCTTACCCTAACGCCTAGTTCTAACCCTAAATCTAACCTACCGCCTAATCCTAACCTTAAGCCCTAATGCTAACTCTAACCCTGAACCCTAAACCTACCCGTAACCCTTAACACTAACCCTATCCGTGAACCTTAACCCTGACCCTAACCATTACCCGCACCCAAGCATTTAACCCTGACCCTACCCCTAGTCCATAATGATAACCCTAACACTAAACCCTAACCCTAAGCCCAACACTTAACCCTAATCCTATCCCTTAATCCTAACACTAACCCTAACCCTAATGCTAACCCCTAAACGTAATCATAACCGTCACCAGTAAACCTAACCCTAACCTCTAACACAAACCATAGCACATAACTCTAACCCTAAAACGAACCCTAACTCTAACCCTAACCCTAAACCCTAACTCTTAACCTTAACCCTAAGCGTTAACTCTCACGCTAACCTTTAATCCTAACCCTAATCCTAATCTTCAACCCTAAACCTAACACTTAACCCTAACCCTGCACCTAACCCTAACTCCTCATCTTAACCCTAACCGTAAACCTCAACCCTAAACCAAAGTGTAACCGTTAAACCTAAGAGTAACCTTTAACCCTAACCCTAATCCCTAACCCTAAGCCCTCACCCTAACACTAAACTTCATCCTTAACCCTAACCAGAATCCTAACCCTAAATCTAATTCTCAGACTTCTTGCTTTCTTAGAGTTTAGAAAGCCTGCAATCCTCCCATGCCATGCGTGAAAGGAGGCTCTACCACTGTGTCCTGCATGAAACCCACGGGCCCATACCCAGAGTATGATAGAGTGGCTTCCCGGGTACAATCCCAGCCCCCTAAACTCCCCCCGCCCGCCTAATGCAGACAGGGCCCGTGCGCTAAGCATAAACAATACCTTTAACAGATAACCCTAACCCTGAACATAACACCCAACCCTGTTCCTATTTCTCCCCTTAACACGTAAACCTCCCCGTGCGCCTAACTTTAACCTCTTATCCTAACGTTAATGCATAACCCATTTCCTGAGAACAACCCCTATCCCATAATTCTAACCCTATCTCCTAGTCATCACTGTGACACCTAATCCCTAACCCTAATTCTAAACCGCTAACCCTAACCGTAACCCTACCTACAACCCTAACACTGACAGTAACCCTTACTTCTAACCCCAACGCTGTGCCTAACAAAAACCCTAACCCTTGACCCTAACCCGTCACCCTAACCCCTAAGCCTTACCCTAACCCTTAACCCTAATCCTAATCCTAACCATTAAACCTAACCCTAGCTCTTAAAGCTAACCCTAAACCTTACCCTCACGACTAGACCTAACGCTGACACTAACCTAACACCTGACCCTAACCAGACCCCTAAAGCTAACCCTGAACCCTATCCCTAACCCTAGCAGTAAACTTTAACCCTAAACCTAAGACCAACCCGTAACCCTAATCCTATCCTTTTACCCTAAACCTAACCCCTATACCTCACCCTAACTCTAACCCCAATCCTAATTCTAACCATACCCCTTCAGAAAACAGTAATTCCTAACCGCTAACCCTAACACTAACCAAAAACCCTAATCACTAATCCCTAACCCTAACGCTTAACCTTTACCCTAACCGTTAACCCTCACCCTAAATCTTAACACTGACCCTAACCTTAACCTTTAACTCTAAGCCTAACCCTTAACCCTACAGTAAGGAAGACCCTTAATGCTAATGGGATCCCTTATCCCTAACCCTAACACTACAGCTAAAAATAACCCTAACCTTGGATCCTTAAACCTAACCCCTAACACTTACTTTAACCCCAATCCCTAACCCTAATCCTAAGCATTAATCCTAACCCTATCTCTTAACCCTAACGCTAGCCCTTACCCGAACGCCAAGATCTAACCCTAAATCGAACCTACCGCCTAATCCTAACCTTAAGCCCTAATGCTAACTCTAACCCTGAACCCTAAACCTACCCGTAACCCTTAACACTAACCCTATCCGTGAACCTTAACCCTGACCCAAATCATTACCCGCACCCAGGCATTTAACCCTGACCCTACCCCTAGTCCTTAATGATAACCCAAACACTAAACCCTAACCCTAAGGCCAACACTTAACCGTAATCCTATCCCTTAACCCTAACCCTAACCCTAACCCTAATGCTAACCCCTAAACGTAACCCTAACCGTGAACAGTAAACCTAACCCTAACCTCTAACACAAACCATAGCACATAACTCTAACCCTAAAACTAACCCTAACCCTAAACCTAACCCTAAACCCTAACACTTAACCTTAACCCTAAGCGTTAACTCTCACGCTATCCTATAATCCTAACCCTAATCCTAATCTTCAACCCTAAACCTTACACTTAACCCTAACCCTGTACCAAACCCTAACCCCTCATCTTAACCCTAACCGTAAACCTCAACCCTAAACCAAAGTGTAGCCGTTAAACCTAAGAGTAGCCTTTAACCCTAACCCTAATCCCTAACCCTAAGCCCTCACCCTAACACTAAATTTCATCCTTAACCCTAACCATAATCCTACCCTAAATCTCATTCTCAGACTTCTTGCTTTCTTAGCGTTTAGAAAGCCTGCCATCCTCCCATGCCATGCGTGAAAGGAGGCTCTACCACTGTGTCCTGCATGAAACCCACGGACCCATACCCAGAGTATGATAGAGTGGGTTCCCGGGTACAATCCCAGCCCCCTAAACTCCCCCCGCCCGCCTAATGCAGACAGGGCCCGTGCGCTAAGCATAAACAATACCTTTAACAGATAACCCTAACCCTGAACATAACACCCAACCCTGTTCCTCTTTCTCCCCTTAACACGTAAATCTCACCGTGCGCCTAACTTTAACCTCTTATCCTAACGTTAATGCATAACCCATTTCCTGAGAAAAACCCCTATCCCATAATAATAACCCTATCTCCTAGTCATCACTGTGACACCTAATCCCTAACCCTAATTCTAAACCGCTAACCCTAACCGTAACCCTACCTACAACCCTAACACTGACAGTAACCCTTACTTCTAACCCCAACGCTATGCCTAACAAAAACCCCAACCGTTGACCCTAACCCTTCACCCTAACCCCTAAGACTTACCCTAACCCTTAACCCTAATCCTAATCCTAACCATTAAACCTAACCCTAGCTCTTAAAGCTAACCCTAAACCTTACCCTCACGACTAGACCTAACCCTGACACTAACTTAACACTTAACCCTCACCAGAACCCCTAAAGCTAACCCTGAACCCTATCCCTAACCCTAGCAGTAAACTTTAACCCTAAACCTAAGCCCAACCCGTAACCCTAATCCTATCCTTTTACCCTAAAACTAACCCCTAAACCTAACCCCTATACCTCACCCTAACTCTAACCCCAATCCTAATTCTAACCATACCCCTTCAGAAAACACTAACCGCTAACCTAACAATAACCAAAAACCCTAATCACTAATCCCTAACCCTAACACTTAACCTTTACCCTAACCGTTAACCCTCACCCTAAATCTTAACACTGACCCTAACCTTAACCTTTAACTCTAAGCCTAACCCTTAACCCTACAGTAAGGAAGACCCTTAATGCTAATGGGATCCCTTATCCCTAACCCTAACACTACAGCTAAAAATAACCGTAACCTTGGATCCTTAAACCTAACCCCTAACACTTACTTTAACCCCAAACCCTAACCCTAATCCTAAGCATTAAACCTAACCCTATCTCTGAACCCTAACGCTAGCCCTTACCCTAACGCCTAGATCCAACCCTAAATCGAACCTACCGCCTAATCCTAACCTTAAGCCCTAATGCTAACTCTAACCCTGAACCCTAAACCTACCCGTAACCCTTAACACTAACCCTATCCGTGAACCTTAACCCTGACCCTAACCATTACCCGCACCCAAGCATTTAACCCTGACCCTAACCCTAATCCTTAATGATAACACTAACACTAAACCCTAACCCTAAGCCCAACACTTAACCCTAATCCTATCCCTTAACCCTAACCCTAACGCAAACCCCTAAACGTAACCCTAATCGTGACCAGTAAACCTAACCTTAACCTCTAACACAAACCACAGCACATAACTCTAACCCTAAAACTAACCCTAACCCTAAACCTAACCCTAAACCCTAACACTTAACCTTAACCCTAAGCGTTAACTCTCACGCTATCCTATAATCCTAACCCTAATCCTAATCTTCAACCCTAAACCTTACACTTAACCCTAACCCTGTACCAAACCCTAACCCCTCATCTTAACCCTAACCGTAAACCTCAACCCTAAACCAAAGTGTAGCCGTTAAACCTAAGAGTAGCCTTTAACCCTAACCCTAATCCCTAACCCTAAGCCCTCACCCTAACACTAAATTTCATCCTTAACCCTAACCATAATCCTACCCTAAATCTCATTCTCAGACTTCTTGCTTTCTTAGCGTTTAGAAAGCCTGCCATCCTCCCATGCCATGCGTGAAAGGAGGCTCTACCACTGTGTCCTGCATGAAACCCACGGACCCATACCCAGAGTATGATAGAGTGGGTTCCCGGGTACAATCCCAGCCCCCTAAACTCCCCCCGCCCGCCTAATGCAGACAGGGCCCGTGCGCTAAGCATAAACAATACCTTTAACAGATAACCCTAACCCTGAACATAACACCCAACCCTGTTCCTCTTTCTCCCCTTAACACGTAAATCTCACCGTGCGCCTAACTTTAACCTCTTATCCTAACGTTAATGCATAACCCATTTCCTGAGAAAAACCCCTATCCCATAATAATAACCCTATCTCCTAGTCATCACTGTGACACCTAATCCCTAACCCTAATTCTAAACCGCTAACCCTAACCGTAACCCTACCTACAACCCTAACACTGACAGTAACCCTTACTTCTAACCCCAACGCTATGCCTAACAAAAACCCCAACCGTTGACCCTAACCCTTCACCCTAACCCCTAAGACTTACCCTAACCCTTAACCCTAATCCTAATCCTAACCATTAAACCTAACCCTAGCTCTTAAAGCTAACCCTAAACCTTACCCTCACGACTAGACCTAACCCTGACACTAACTTAACACTTAACCCTCACCAGAACCCCTAAAGCTAACCCTGAACCCTATCCCTAACCCTAGCAGTAAACTTTAACCCTAAACCTAAGCCCAACCCGTAACCCTAATCCTATCCTTTTACCCTAAAACTAACCCCTAAACCTAACCCCTATACCTCACCCTAACTCTAACCCCAATCCTAATTCTAACCATACCCCTTCAGAAAACACTAACCGCTAACCTAACAATAACCAAAAACCCTAATCACTAATCCCTAACCCTAACACTTAACCTTTACCCTAACCGTTAACCCTCACCCTAAATCTTAACACTGACCCTAACCTTAACCTTTAACTCTAAGCCTAACCCTTAACCCTACAGTAAGGAAGACCCTTAATGCTAATGGGATCCCTTATCCCTAACCCTAACACTACAGCTAAAAATAACCGTAACCTTGGATCCTTAAACCTAACCCCTAACACTTACTTTAACCCCAAACCCTAACCCTAATCCTAAGCATTAAACCTAACCCTATCTCTGAACCCTAACGCTAGCCCTTACCCTAACGCCTAGATCCAACCCTAAATCGAACCTACCGCCTAATCCTAACCTTAAGCCCTAATGCTAACTCTAACCCTGAACCCTAAACCTACCCGTAACCCTTAACACTAACCCTATCCGTGAACCTTAACCCTGACCCTAACCATTACCCGCACCCAAGCATTTAACCCTGACCCTAACCCTAATCCTTAATGATAACACTAACACTAAACCCTAACCCTAAGCCCAACACTTAACCCTAATCCTATCCCTTAACCCTAACCCTAACGCAAACCCCTAAACGTAACCCTAATCGTGACCAGTAAACCTAACCTTAACCTCTAACACAAACCACAGCACATAACTCTAACCCTAAAACTAAACCTAACCCCAACCATAACCCTAAACCCTAACTCTAAACCTTAACCCTAAGCGTTAACTCTCACGCTTACCTTTAATCCTAACCCTAATCCTAATCTTCAACCCTAAACCTAACACTTAACCCTAACCCTGTACCAAACGATAACCCCTCATCTTAACCCTAACCGTAAACCTCAACCCTAAACCAAAGTGTAGCCGTTAAACCTAAGAGTAGCCTTTAACCCTAACCCTAATCCCTAACCCTAAGCCCTCACCCTAACACTAAATTTCATCATTAACCCTAACCATAATCCTACCCTAAATCTCATTCTCAGACTTCTTGCTTTCTTAGCGTTTAGAAAGCCTGCCATCCTCCCATGCCATGCGTGAAAGGAGGCTCTACCACTGTGTCCTGCATGAAACCCACGGGCCCATACCCAGAGTATGATAGAGTGGGTTCCCGGGTACAATCCCAGCCCCCTAAACTCCCCCCGCCCGCCTAATGCAGACAGGGCCCGTGCGCTAAGCATAAACAATACCTTTAACAGATAACCCTAACCCTGAACATAACACCCAACCCTGTTCCTCTTTCTCCCCTTAACACGTAAATCTCACCGTGCGCCTAACTTTAACCTCTTATCCTAACGTTAATGCATAACCCATTTCCTGAGAAAAACCCCTATCCCATAATAATAACCCTATCTCCTAGTCATCACTGTGACACCTAATCCCTAACCCTAATTCTAAACCGCTAACCCTAACCGTAACCCTACCTACAACCCTAACACTGACAGTAACCCTTACTTCTAACCCCAACGCTATGCCTAACAAAAACCCCAACCGTTGACCCTAACCCTTCACCCTAACCCCTAAGACTTACCCTAACCCTTAACCCTAATCCTAATCCTAACCATTAAACCTAACCCTAGCTCTTAAAGCTAACCCTAAACCTTACCCTCACGACTAGACCTAACCCTGACACTAACTTAACACTTAACCCTCACCAGAACCCCTAAAGCTAACCCTGAACCCTATCCCTAACCCTAGCAGTAAACTTTAACCCTAAACCTAAGCCCAACCCGTAACCCTAATCCTATCCTTTTACCCTAAAACTAACCCCTAAACCTAACCCCTATACCTCACCCTAACTCTAACCCCAATCCTAATTCTAACCATACCCCTTCATAAAACACTAACCGCTAACCTAACAATAACCAAAAACCCTAATCACTAATCCCTAACCCTAACACTTAACCTTTACCCTAACCGTTAACCCTCACCCTAAATCTTAACACTGACCCTAACCTTAACCTTTAACTCTAAGCCTAACCCTTAACCCTACAGTAAGGAAGACCCTTAATGCTAATGGGATCCCTTATCCCTAACCCTAACACTACAGCTAAAAATAACCGTAACCTTGGATCCTTAAACCTAACCCCTAACACTTACTTTAACCCCAAACCCTAACCCTAATCCTAAGCATTAAACCTAACCCTATCTCTGAACCCTAACGCTAGCCCTTACCCTAACGCCTAGATCCAACCCTAAATCGAACCTACCGCCTAATGCTAACCTTAAGCCCTAATGCTAACTCTAACCCTGAACCCTAAACCTACCCGTAACCCTTAACACTAACCCTATCCGTGAACCTTAACCCTGACCCTAACCATTACCCGCACCCAAGCATTTAACCCTGACCCTACCCCTAATCCTTAATGATAACACTAACACTAAACCCTAACCCTAAGCCCAACACTTAACCCTAATCCTATCCCTTAACCCTAACCCTAACGCAAACCCCTAAACGTAACCCTAATCGTGACCAGTAAACCTAACCTTAACCTCTAACACAAACCACAGCACATAACTCTAACCCTAAAACTAAACCTAACCCCAACCCTAACCCTAAACCCTAACTCTAAACCTTAACCCTAAGCGTTAACTCTCACGCTTACCTTTAATCCTAACCCTAATCCTAATCTTCAACCCTAAACCTAACACTTAACCCTAACCCTGTACCAAACGATAACCCCTCATCTTAACCCTAACCGTAAACCTCAACCCTAAACCAAAGTGTAGCCGTTAAACCTAAGAGTAGCCTTTAACCCTAACCCTAATCCCTAACCCTAAGCCCTCACCCTAACACTAAATTTCATCATTAACCCTAACCATAATCCTACCCTAAATCTCATTCTCAGACTTCTTGCTTTCTTAGCGTTTAGAAAGCCTGCCATCCTCCCATGCCATGCGTGAAAGGAGGCTCTACCACTGTGTCCTGCATGAAACCCACGGGCCCATACCCAGAGTATGAAAGAGTGGGTTCCCGGGTACAATCCCAGCCCCCTAAACTCCCCCCGCCCGCCTAATGCAGACAGGGCCCGTGCGCTAAGCATAAACAATACCTTTAACAGATAACCCTAACCCTGAACATAACACCCAACCCTGTTCCTCTTTCTCCCCTTAACACGTAAATCTCACCGTGCGCCTAACTTTAACCTCTTATCCTAACGTTAATGCATAACCCATTTCCTGAGAAAAACCCCTATCCCATAATAATAACCCTATCTCCTAGTCATCACTGTGACACCTAATCCCTAACCCTAATTCTAAACCGCTAACCCTAACCGTAACCCTACCTACAACCCTAACACTGACAGTAACCCTTACTTCTAACCCCAACGCTATGCCTAACAAAAACCCCAACCGTTGACCCTAACCCTTCACCCTAACCCCTAAGACTTACCCTAACCCTTAACCCTAATCCTAATCCTAACCATTAAACTTAACCCTAGCTCTTAAAGCTAACCCTAAACCTTACCCTCACGACTAGACCTAACCCTGACACTAACTGAACACTTAACCCTCACCAGAACCCCTAAAGCTAACCCTGAACCCTATCCCTAACCCTAGCAGTAAACTTTAACCCTAAACCTAAGCCCAACCCGTAACCCTAATCCTATCCTTTTACCCTAAAACTAACCCCTAAACCTAACCCCTATACCTCACCCTAACTCTAACCCCAATCCTAATTCTAACCATACCCCTTCATAAAACACTAACCGCTAACCTAACAATAACCAAAAACCCTAATCACTAATCCCTAACCCTAACACTTAACCTTTACCCTAACCGTTAACCCTCACCCTAAATCTTAACACTGACCCTAACCTTAACCTTTAACTCTAAGCCTAACCCTTAACCCTACAGTAAGGAAGACCCTTAATGCTAATGGGATCCCTTATCCCTAACCCTAACACTACAGCTAAAAATAACCGTAACCTTGGATCCTTAAACCTAACCCCTAACACTTACTTTAACCCCAAACCCTAACCCTAATCCTAAGCATTAAACCTAACCCTATCTCTGAACCCTAACGCTAGCCCTTACCCTAACGCCTAGATCCAACCCTAAATCGAACCTACCGCCTAATCCTAACCTTAAGCCCTAATGCTAACTCTAACCCTGAACCCTAAACCTACCCGTAACCCTTAACACTAACCCTATCCGTGAACCTTAACCCTGACCCTAACCATTACCCGCACCCAAGCATTTAACCCTGACCCTACCCCTAATCCTTAATGATAACACTAACACTAAACCCTAACCCTAAGCCCAACACTTAACCCTAATCCTATCCCTTAACCCTAACCCTAACGCAAACCCCTAAACGTAACCCTAACCGTGACCAGTAAACCTAACCTTAACCTCTAACACAAACCACAGCACATAACTCTAACCCTAAAACTAAACCTAACCCCAACCCTAACCCTAAACCCTAACTCTTAACCTTAACCCTAAGCGTTAACTCTCACGCTTACCTTTAATCCTAACCCTAATCCTAATCTTCAACCCTAAACCTAACACTTAACCCTAACCCTGTACCAAACGATAACCCCTCATCTTAACCCTAACCGTAAACCTCAACCCTAAACCAAAGTGTAGCCGTTAAACCTAAGAGTAGCCTTTAACCCTAACCCTAATCCCTAACCCTAAGCCCTCACCC
>NW_027182908.1:262500-267500 GCF_041146395.1 Eulemur rufifrons | reverse complement strand
CCTTTTACCCTAAAACTAACCCCTAAACCTAACCCCTATACCTCACGCTAACTCTAACCCCAATCCTAATTCTAACCATACCCCTTCATAAAACACTAACTCCTAACCGCTAACCCTAACACTAACCAAAAACCCTAATCACTAATGCCTAACCCTTACGCTTAACCTTTACCCTAACTGTAAACCCTCACCCTAAATCTTAATACTGACCCTAACCTTAACCTTTAACTCTAAGCCTAACCCTTAACCCTACAGTAAGGAAGACCCTTAATGCTAATGGGATCCCTTATCCCTAACCCTAACACTACAGCTAAAAATAACCCTAACCTTGGATCCTTAAACCTAACCCCTAACACTTACTTTAACCCCAAACCCTAACCCTAATCCTAAGCATTAAACCTAACCCTATCTCTTAACCCTAACGCTAGCCCTTACCCTAAGGCCTAGATCTAACCCTAAGTCTAACCTACCGCCTAATCCTAACCTTAAGCCCTAATGCTAACTCTAACCCTGAACCCTAAACCTACCCGTAACCCTTAACACTAACCCTATCCGTGAACCTTAACCCTGACCCTAACCATTACCCGCACCCAAGCATTTAACCCTGACCCTTCCCCTAATCCTTAATGATAACCCTAACACTAAACCCTAACCCTAAGCCCAACACTTATCCCTAATCCTATCCCTTAACCCTAACCCTAACCCTAATGCTACCCCCTAAACGTAACCCTAACCGTGACCAGTAAACCTAACCCTAACCTCTAACACAAACCATAGCACATAACTCTAACCCTAAAACGAACCCTAACCCTAACCCTAAACTCTAACTCTTAACCTTAACCCTAAGCGTTAACTCTCACGCTAACCTTTAATCCTAACCCTAATCCTAATCTTCAACCCTAAACCTAACACTTAACCCTAACCCTGTACCAAACCCTAACCCCTCATCTTAACCCTAACCGTAAACCTCAACCCTAATCCAAAGTGTAACCGTTAAACCTAAGAGTAACCTTTAACCCTAACCCTAATCCCTAACCCTAAGCCCTCACCCTAACACTAAACTTCATCCTTAACCCTAACCAGAATCCTAACCCTAAATCTAATTCTCAGACTTCTTGCTTTCTTAGAGTTTAGAAAGCCTGCAATCCTCCCATGCCATGCGTGAAAGGAGGCTCTACCACTGCGTCCTGCATGAAACCCACGGGCCCATACCCAGAGTATGATAGAGTGGGTTCCCGGGTACAATCCCAGCCCCCTAAACTCCCCCCGCCCGCCTAATGCAGACAGGGCCCGTGCGCTAAGCAGAAACAATACCTTTAACAGATAACCCTAACCCTGAACATAACACCCAACCCTGTTCCTATTTCTCCCCTTAACACGTAAACCTCACCGTGCGCCTAACTTTAACCTCTTATCCTAACGTTAATGCATAACCCATTTCCTGAGAACAACCCCTATCCCATAATTCTAACCCTATCTCCTAGTCATCACTGTGACACCTAATCCCTAACCCTAATTCTAAACCGCTAACCCTAACCGTAACCCTACCTACAACCCTAACACTGACAGTAACCCTTACTTCTAACCCCAACGCTATGCCTAACAAAAACCCTAACCCTTGACCCTAACCCCTAAGCCTTACCCTAACCCTTAACCCTAATCCTAATCCTAACCATTAAACCTAACCCTAGCTCTTAAAGATAACCCTGAACCTTGCCCTCACGACTAGACCTAACCCTGACCCTAACCTAACACCTAACCCTAAGCAGAACCCCTAAAGCTAAGCCTGAACCCAATCCCTAACCCTAGCAGTAAACTTTAACCCTAAACCTAAGCCCAACCCGTAACCCTAATCCTATCCTTTTACCCTAAAACTAACCCCTAAACCTAACCCCTATACCTCACCCTAACTCTAACCCCAATCCTAATTGTAACCATACCCCTTCATAAAACACTAACTCCTAACCGCTAACCCTAACACTAACCAAAAACCCTAATCACTAATCCCTAACCCTAACGCTTAACCTTTACCCTAACCGTTAACCCTCACCCTAAATCTTAACACTGACCCTAACTTAACGTTTAACTCTAAGCCTAACCCTTAACCCTACAGTAAGGAAGACCCTTAATGCTAATGGGATCCCTTATCCCTAACCCTAACACTACAGCTAAAAATAACAGTAACCTTTCATCCTTAAACCTAACCCCTAACACTTACTTTAACCCCAAACCCTAACCCTAATCCTAAGCATTAAACCTAACCCTATCTCTTAATCCTAACGCTAGCCCTTACCCGAACGCCTAGATCTAACCCTAAATCGAACCTACCGCCTAATCCTAACCTTAAGCCCTAATGCTAACTCTAACCCTGAACCCTAAACCTACCCGTAACCCTTAACACTAACCCTATCCGTGAACCTTCACCCTGACCCTAACCATTACCCGCACCCAGGCATTTAACCCTGACCCTACCCCTAGTCCTTAATGATAACCCTAACACTAAACCCTAACCCTAAGGCCAACACTTAACCGTAATCCTATCCCTTAACCCTAACCCTAACCCTAACCCTAATGCTAACCCCTAAACGTAACCCTAACCGTCACCAGTAAACCTAACCCTAACCTCTAACACAAACCATAGCACATAACTCTAACCCTAAAACTAACCCTAACCCTAAACCTAACCCTAAACCCTAACTCTTAACCTTAACCCTAAGCGTTAACTCTCACGCTATCCTATAATCCTAACCCTAATCCTAATCTTCAACCCTAAACCTTACACTTAACCCTAACCCTGTACCAAACCCTAACCCCTCATCTTAACCCTAACCGTAAACCTCAACCCTAAACCAAAGTGTAACCGTTAAACCTAAGAGTAACCTTTAACCCTAACCCTAATCCCTAACCCTAAGCCCTCACCCTAACACTAAACTTCATCCTTAACCCTAACCAGAATCCTAACCCTAAATCTAATTCTCAGACTTCTTGCTTTCTTAGAGTTTAGAAAGCCTGCAATCCTCCCATGCCATGCGTGAAAGGAGGCTCTACCACTGTGTCCTGTATGAAACCCACGGACCCATACCCAGAGTATGATAGAGTGGGTTCCCGGGTACAATCCCAGCCCCCAAAATTCCCCCCCGCCCGCCTAATGCAGACAGGGCCCGTGCGCTAAGCATAAACAATACCTTTAACAGATAACCCTAACCCTGAACATAACACCCAACCCTGTTCCTATTTCTCCCCTTAACACGTAAACTTCACCGTGCGCCTAACTTTAACCTCTTATCCTAACGTTAATGCATAACCCATTTCCTGAGAACAACCCCTATCCCATAATTCTAACCCTATCTCCTAGTCATCACTGTGACACCTAATCCCTAACCCTAATTCCAAACCGCTAACCCTAACCGTAACTCTACCTACAACCCTAACACTGACAGTAACCCTTACTTCTAACCCCAACGCTATGCCTAATAAAAACCCTAACCCTTAACCCTAACCCTTCACCCTAACCCCTAAGACTTACCCTAACCCTTAACCCTAATCATAATCCTAACCATTAAACCTAACCCTAGCTTTTAAAGCTAACCCTAAACCTTACCCTCACGACTAGACCTAACCCTGACACTAACATAATACTTAACCCTCACCAGAACCCCTAAAGCTAACCCTGAACCCTATCCCTAACCCTAGCAGTAAACTTTAAACCTAAACCTAAGCCCAACCCGTAACCCTAATCCTATCCTTTTACCCTAAAACTAACCCCTAACCCTAACCCTAACTCTAACCCCAATCCTAATTCTAACCATACCCCTTCATAAAACACTAACCGCTAACCTAACACTAACCAAAAACCCGAATCACTAATCCCTAACCCTAACACTTAACCTTTACCATAACCGTTAACCCTCACCCTAAATCTTAACACTGACCCTAACCTTAACCTTTAACTCTAAGTTTAACCCTTAAGCCTACAGTAAGGAAAACCCTTAATGCTAATGGGATCCCTTATCCCTAACCCTAACACTACAGCTAAAAATAACCCTAACCTTGGATCCTTAAACCTAACCCCTAACACTTACTTTAACCCCAAACCCTAACCCTAATCCTAAGCATTAAACCTAACCCTATCTCTTAACCCTAACCCTAGCCCTTACCCTAACGCCTAGATCTAACCCTAAATCTAACCTACCTCCTAATCCTAAACTGAAGTCCTAATGCTAACTCTAACCCTGAACCCTAAACCTACCCGTAACCCTTAACACTAACCCTATCCATGAACCTTAACCCTAACCCTAACCATTAACCGCACCCAAGCATTTAACCCTGACCCTAACCCTAATCCTTAATGCTAACCCTAACACTAAACCCTAACCCTAAGCCCAACACTTAACCCTAATCCTATCCCTTAACCCTAACCCTAACCCTAATGCTAACCCCTAAACGTAACCCTAACCGTCACTAGTAAACCTAACCCTAACCGCTAACACAAACCATAGCACAAAACTCTAACCCTAAAAGTAACCCTAACCCTAACCCTAACCCTAAACCCTAACTCTTAACCTTAACCCTAAGCGTTAACTCTCACGCCACCCTTTAATCCTAACCCTAATCCTAATCTTCAACACTAAACCTAATACTTAACTCTAACGCTGTACCAAACCCTAACCCCTCATCTTAACCCTAACGGTAAACCTCAACCCTAAACCAGAGTGGAACCGTTAAACCTAAGAGTAACCTTTAAACCTAACCCTAATCCCTAACCCTAAGCCCTCACCCTAACACTAAACTTCATCCTTAACCCTAACCAGAATCCTAACCCTAAATCTAATTCTCAGACTTCTTGCTTTCTTAGAGTTTAGAAAGCCTGCAATCCTCCCATGCCATACGTGAAAGGAGGCTCTACCACTGTTTCCTGCATGAAACTCACGGACCCATACCCAGAGTATGATAGAGTGGCTTCCCGGGTACAATCCCAGCCCCCTAAACTCTCCCCGCCC
>NW_027182908.1:250000-255000 GCF_041146395.1 Eulemur rufifrons | reverse complement strand
ATTCTAACTCTAAAACTAACCCTAACCCTAACCCTAAACCCTAACTCTTAACCTTAACCATAAGCGTTATCTCTCACGCTAACCTTTAATCCTAACCCTAATCCTAATCTTCAACCCTAAACCTAACACTTAACCCTAACCCTGTACCAAACCCTAACCCCTCATCTTAACCCTATCCGTAAACCTCAACCCTAAACAAAAGTGTAACCGTTAAACCTAAGAGTAACCTTTAACCCTAACCCTAAGCCCTAACCCTAAGCCCTCACCCTAACACTAAACTTCATCCTTAACCCTAACCAGAATCCTAATCCTAAATCTAATTCTCAGACTTCTTGCTTTCTTAGAGTTTAGAAAGCCTGCCATCCTCCCATGCCATGCGTGAAAGGAGGCTCTACCACTGTGTCCTGCATGAAAGTCATGGGCCCATAGCCAGAGTATGATAGAGTGGCTTCCCGGGTACAATCCCAGCCCCCTAAACTCCCCCCGCCCGCCTAATGCAGACAGGGCCCGTGCGCTAAGCATAAACAATACCTTTAACAGATAACCCTAACCCTGAACATAACACCCAACCCTGTTCCTATTTCTCCCCTTAACACGTAAACCTCACCGTGCGCCTAACTTTAACCTCTTATCCTAACGTTAATGCATAACCCATTTCCTGAGAACAACCCCTATCCCATAATTCTAACCCTATCTCCTAGTCATCACTGTGACACCTAATCCCTAACCCTAATTCTAAACCGCTAACCCTAACCGTAACCCTACCTACAACCCTAACACTGACAGTAACCCTTACTTCTAACCCCAACGCTATGCCTAACAAAAACCCTAACGCTTGACCCTATCCCTTCACCCTCACCCCTAAGACTTACCCTAACCCTTAACCCTAATCCTAATCCTAACCATTAAACCTAACCCTAGCTCTTAAAGCTAACCCTAAACCTTACCCTCACGACTAGACCTAACCCTGACACTAACCTAACACCTAACCCTAACCAGAACCCCTAAAGCTAACCCTGTACCCTATCCCTAACCCTAGCAGTAAACTTTAACCCTAAACCTAAGCCCAATCCGTAACCCTAATCCTATCCTTTTACCCTAAAACTAACCCCTAAACCTAACCCCTATACCTCACCCTAACTCTAACCCCAATCCTAATTCTAACCATACCCCTTCATAAAACACTAACTCCTAACCTCTAACCCTAACACTAACCAAAAACCCTAATCACTAATCCCTAACCCTAACGCTTAACCTTTACCCTAACCGTTAACCCTCACCCTAAATCTTAAAACTGACCCTAACCTTAACCTTTAACTCTAAGCCTAACCCTTAACCCTACAGTAAGGAAGACCCTTAATGCTAATGGGATCCCTTATCCCTAACCCTAACACTACAGCTAAAAATAACCCTAACCTTTGATCCTTAAACCTAACCCCTAACACTTATTTTAACCCCAAACCCTAACCCTAATCCTAAGCATTAAACCTAAACCTATCTCTTAACCCTAACGCTAGCCCTTACCCTAATGCCTAGATCTAACCCTAAATCGAACCTACCGCCTAATCCTAACCTTAAGCCCTAATACTAACTCTAACCCTGAACCCTAAACCAACCCGTAACCCTTAACACTAACCCTATCCGTGAACCTTAACCCTGACCCTAACCATTACCCGCACCCAAGCATTTAACCCTGACCCTACCCCTAATCCTTAATGATAACCCTAACACTAAACCCTCAACCTACGCCCAACACTTAACCCTAATCCTATCACTTAACCCTAACCCTAATGCTAACCCCTAAACGTAACCCTCACCGTGACCAGTAAACCTAACCCTAACATCTAACACAAACGATAGCACATAACTCTAACCCTAAAACGGACCCTAACCCTAAGCCTAACCCTAAACCGTAACTGTTAACCTTAACCCTAAGCGTTAACTCTCACGCTAACCTTTAATCCTAACCCTAATCCTAATCTTCAACCCTAAACCTAACACTTAACCCTAAACCTGTACCAAACCCTAACCCCTCATCTTAACCCTAACCGTAAACCTCAACCCTAAACCAAAGTGTAACCGTTAAACCTAAGACTAACCTTTAACCCTAACCCTAAGCCCTAACCCTAAGCCCTCACCCTAACACTAAACTTCATCCTTAACCCTAACCATAATTCGAACCCTAAATCTAATTCTCAGACTTCTTACTTTCTTAGAGTTTAGAAAGCCTGCAATCCTCCCATGCCATGCGTGAAAGGAGGCTCTACCACTGTGTCCTGCATGAAACCCACGGGCCCATACCCAGAGTATGATAGAGTGGGTTCCTGGGTACAATCCCAGCCCGCGAAACTCCCCCCGCCCACCTAATGCAGACAGGGCCCGTGCGCTAAGCATAAACAAAACCTTTAACAGATAACCCTAACCCTGAACATAACACCCAACCCTGTTCCTATTTCTCCCCTTAACACGTAAACCTCACCGTGCGCCTAACTTTAACATCTTATCCTAACGTTAATGCATAATCCATTTCCTGAGAACAACCCCTATCCCATAATTCTAACCCTATCTCCTAGTCATCACTCTGACACCTAATCCCTAACCCTAATTCTAAACCGCTAACCCTAACCGTAACCCTACCTACAACCCTAACACTGACAGTAACCCTTACTTCTAACCCCAACGCTATGCCTAACAAAAACCCTAACCCTGCACCCTAACCCCTAAGCCTTACCCTAACCCTTAACCCTAATCCTAATCCTAACCATTAAACCTAACCCTAGCTCTTAAAGATAACCCTGAACCTTGCCCTCACGACTAGACCTAACCCTGACACTAACCTAACACCTAACCCTAAGCAGAACCCCTAAAGCTAAGCTTGAACCCTATCCCTAACCCTAGCAGTAAACTTTAACCCTAAACCTAAGCCCAACCCGTAACCCTAATCCTATCCTTTTACCCTAAAACTAACCCCTAAACCTAACCCCTATACCTCACCCTAACTCTAACCCCAATCCTAATTCTAACCATACCCCTTCATAAAACACTAACTCCTAACCGCTAACCCTAACACTAACCAAAAACCCTAATCACTAATCCCTAACCCTAACGCTTAACCTTTACCCTAACCGTTAACCCTCACCCTAAATCTTAACTCTGACCCTAACCTTAACCTTTAACTCTAAGCCTAACCCTTAACCCTACAGTAAGGAAGACCCTTAATGCTAATGGGATCCCTTTTCCGCAACCCTAACACTACAGCTAAAAATAACAGTAACCTTTCATCCTTAAACCTAACCCCTAACACTTACTTTAACCCCAAACCCTAACCCTAATAATAAGCATTAAACCTAACCCTATCTCTTAACCCAAACGCTAGCCCTTACCCGAACGCCTAGATCTAACCCTAAATCTAACCTACCGCCTAATCCTAACCTTAAGCCCTAATGCTAACTCTAACCCTGAACCCTAAACCTACCCGTAACCCTTAACACTAACCCTATCCGTGAACCTTAACCCTGACCCTAACCATTACCCGCACACAGGCATTTAACCCTGACCCTACCCCTAGTCCTTAATGATAACCCTAACACTAAACCCTAATCCTAAGGCCAACACTTAACCGTAATCCTATCCCTTAACCCTAACCCTAACCCTAACCCTAATGCTAACCCCTAAACGTAACCCTAACCGTGAACAGTAAACCTAACCCTAACCTCTAACACAAACCATAGCACATAACTCTAACCCTAAAACTAACCCTAACCCTAAACCTAACCCTAAACCCTAACACTTAACCTTAACCCTAAGCGTTAACTCTCACGCTATCCTATAATCCTAACCCTAATCCTAATCTTCAACCCTAAACCTTACACTTAACCCTAACCCTGTACCAAACCCTAACCCCTCATCTTAACCCTAACCGTAAACCTCAACCCTAAACCAAAGTGTAACCGTTAAACCTAAGACTAACCTTTAACCCTAACCCTAATTCCTAACCCTAAGCCCTCACCCTAACACTAAACTTCATCCTTAACCCTAACCATAATCCTAACCCTAAATCTAATTCTCAGACTTCTTGCTTTCTTAGAGTTTAGAAAGCCTGCAATCCTCCCATGCCATGCGTGAAAGGAGGCTCTACCACTGTGTCCTGTATGAAACCCACGGACCCTTACCCAGAGTATGATAGAGTGGGTTCCCGGGTACAATCCTAGCCCCCAAAACTCCCCCCTGCCCGCCTAATGCAGACAGGGCCCGTGCGCTAAGCATAAACAATACCTTTAACAGATAACCCTAACCCTGAACATAACACCCAACCCTGTTCCTATTTCTCCCTTTAACACGTAAACTTCACCGTGCGCCTAACTTTAACCTCTTATCCTAACGTTAATGCATAACCCATTTCCTGAGAACAACCCCTATCCCATAATTCTAACCCTATCTCCTAGTCATCACTGTGACACCTAATCCCTAACCCTAATTCCAAACCGCTAACCCTAACCGTAACCCTACCTACAACCCTGACACTGACAGTAACCCTTACTTCTAACCCCAACGCTATGACTAACAAAAACCCTAACCCTTGACCCTAACCCTTCACCCTAAGCCCTAAGACTTACCCTAACCCTTAACCCTAATCCTAATCCTAACCATTAAACCTAACCCTAGCTCTTAAAGCTAACCCTAAACCTTACCCTCACGACTAGACCTAACCCTGACACTAACCTAACACTTAACCCTCTCCAGAACCCCTAAAGCTAACCGTGAACCCTATCCCTAACCCTAGCAGTAAACTTTAACCCTAAACCTAAGCCTAACCCGTAACCCTAATCCTATCCTTTTACCCTAAAACTAACCCCTAAACCTAACCCCTATACCTCACCCTAACTCTAACCCCAATCCTAATTCTAACCATACCCCTTCATAAAACACTAAGCGCTAACCTAACACTAACCAAAAACCCTAATCACTAATCCCTAACCCTAACACTTAACCTTTACCCT
>NW_027182908.1:230000-235000 GCF_041146395.1 Eulemur rufifrons | reverse complement strand
TATGCCTAACAAAAACCCTAACCCTTGACCCTATCCCTTCACCCTAACCCCTAAGCCTTACCCTAACCCTTAACCCTAATCCTAATCCTAACCATTAAACCTAACCCTAGCTCTTAAAGCTAACCCTAAACCTTACCCTCACGACTAGACCTAACCCTGACAATAACCTAACACCTAACCCTAACCAAAACCCCTAAAGCTAACCCTGAACCCTATCCCTAACCCTAGCAGTAAACTTTAACCCTAAACCTAAGCCCAACCCGTAACCCTAATCCTATCCTTTTACCCTAAAACTAACCCCTAAACCTAACCCCTATACCTCACCCTAACTCTAACCCCAATCCTAATTCTAACCATACCCCTTCATAAAACACTAACTCCTAATCGCTAACCCTAACACTAACCAAAATCCCTAATCACTAATCCCTAACCCTAACGCTTAACCTTTACCCTAACCATTAACCCTCACCCTAAATCTTAACACTGACCCTAACCTTAACCTTTAACTCTAAGCCTAACCCTTAAGCCTACAGTAAGGAAGACCCTTAATGCTAATGGGATCCCTTATCCCTAACCCTAACACTACAGCTAAAAATAACCCTAACCTTTGATCCTGAAACCTAACCCCTAACACTTACTTTAACCCCAAACCCTAACCCTAATCCTAAGCATTAAACCTAACCCTATCTCTTAACCCTAACGCTAGCCCTTACCCTAACGCCTAGATCTAACCCTAAATCGAACCTACCGCCTAATCCTAACCTTAAGCCCTAATGCTAACTCTAACCCTGAACCCTAAACCTACCCGTAACCCTTAACACTAACCCTATCCGTGAACCTTAACCCTGACCCTAACCATTACCCGCAACCAAGCATTTAACCCTGACCCTACCCCTAATCTTTAATGATAACCCTAACACTAAACCCTAACCCTAAGCCCAACACTTATCCCTTATCCTATCCCTTAACCCTAACCATAAGCCTAACCCTAATGTTACCCCCTAAACCTAACCCTAGCCGTGACCAGTAAACCTAACCCTAACCTCTAACACAAACCATAGCACATAACTCTAACTCCAAAACTAACCCTAACCCTAACCCTAAACCCTAACTCTTAACCTTAACCCTAAGCGTTAACTCTCACGCTAACCTTTAATCCTAACCCTAATCCTAATCTTCAACCCTAAACCTAACACATGACCCTAACCCTGTACCAAACCCTAACCACTCATCTTAACCCTAACCGTAAACCTCAACACTAAACCAAAGTGTATCCGTTAAACCTAAGGGTAACCTTTAACCCTAACCCTAATCCCTAACCCTAAGCCCTCACCCTAACACTAAACTTCATCCTTAACCCTAACCAGAATCCTAACCCTAAATCTAATTCTCAGACTTCTTGCTTTCTTAGAGTTTAGAAAGCCTGCAATCCTCCCATGCCATGCGTGAAAGGAGGCTCTACCACTGTGTCCTGCATGAAACCCACGGGCCCATACCCAGAGTATGATAGAGTGGGTTCCCGGGTACAATCCCAGCCCCCTAAACTCCCCCCGCCCGCCCAATGCAGACAGGGCCCGTGCGCTAAGCATAAACAATACCTTTAACAGATAACCCTAACCCTGAACATAACACCCAACCCTGTTCCTCTTTCTCCCCTTAACACGTAAACCTCACCGTGCGCCTAACTTTAACCTCTTATCCTAACGTTAATGCATAACCCATTTCCTGAGAACAACCCCTATCCCATAATTCTAACCCTATCTCCTAGTCATCACTGTGACACCTAATCCCTAACCCTAATTCCAAACCGCTAACCCTAACCGTAACCCTACCTACAACCCTAACACTGACAGTAACCCTTACTTCTAACCCCAACGCTATGCCTAACAAAAACCCTAACCCTTCACCCTAACCCTTCACCCTAACCCCTAAGCCTTACCCTAACCCTTAACCCTAATCCTAATCCTAACCATTCAACCTAACCCTAGCTCTTAAAGCTAACCCTAAACCTTAACCTCACGACTAGACCTAACCCTGACACTAACCTAACACCTGACCCTAACCAGACCCCTAAAGCTAACCCTGAACCCTATCCCTAACCCTAGCAGTAAACTTTAACCCTAAACCTAAGCCCAACCCGTAACCCTAATCCTATCCTTTTACCCTAAACCTAACCCCTATACCTCACCCTAACTCTAACCCCAATCCTAATTCTAACCATACCCCTTCATAAAACACTAACTCCTAACCGCTAACCCTAACACTAAACAAAAACCCTAATCACTAATCCCTAACCATAAAGCTTAACCTTTACCCTAACCGTTAACCCTACCCCAAATCTTAACACTGACCCTAACCTTAACCTTTAACTCTAAGCCTAACCCTTAACCCTACAGTAAGGAAGACCCTTAATGCTAATGGGATCCCTTATCCCTAACCCTAACACTACAGCTAAAAATAACCCTAAGCTTTGATCCTTAAACCTAACCCCTAACACTTACTTTAACCCCAAACCCTAACCCTAATCCTAAGCATTAAACCTAACCCTATCTCTTAACCCTAACGCTAGCCCTTACCCTAACGCGTAGATCTAACCCTAAATCTAAACTACCGCCTAATCCTAACCATAAGCCCTAATGCTAACTCTAACCCTGAACCCTAAACCTACCCGTAACCCTTAACACTAACCCTATCCGTGAACCTTAACCCTGACCCTAACCATTACCCGCACCAAAGCATTTAACCCTGACCCTACCCCTAGTCCATAATGATAACCCTAACACTAAACCCTAACCCTAAGCCCAACACTTAACCCTAATCCTATCCCTTAATCCTAACACTAACCCTAACCCTAATGCTAACCCCTAAACGTAATCATAACCGTCACCAGTAAACCTAACCCTAACCTCTAACACAAACCATAGCACATAACTCTAACCCTAAAACGAACCCTAACTCTAACCCTAACCCTAAACCCTAACTCTTAACCTTAACCCTAAGCGTTAACTCTCACGCTAACCTTTATTCCTAACCCTAATCCTAATCTTCAACACTAAACCTAACACTTAACCCTAACCCTGTACCATAACCTAACCCCTCATCTTAACCCTAATCGTAAACCACAACCCTAAACCAAAGTGTAACCGTTAAATCTAAGAGTAACCTTTAACACTAACCCTAATACCTAAGCCTAAGCCCTCACCCTAACGCTAAACTTCATCCTTAACCCTAACCATAATCCATCCCTAAATCTCATTCTCACACTTCTTGCTTTCTTAGAGTTTAGAAAGCCTGCCATCCTCCCATGCCATGGGTGAAAGGAGGCTCTACAACTGTGTCCTGCATGAAACCCATGGGCCCATACCCAGAGTATGATAGAGTGGGTTCCCGGGTATAATCCCAGCCCCCTAAACTCCCCCCGCCCGCCTAATGCAGACAGGGCCCGTGCGCTAAGCATAAACAATACCTTTAACAGATAATCCTAACCCTGAACATAACACCCAACCCTGTTCCTATTTCTCCCCTTAACACGTAAACCTCCCCGTGCGCCTAACTTTAACCTCTTATCCTAACGTTATTGCATAACCCATTTCCTGAGAACAACCGCTATCCCATAATTCTAACCTTATCTCCTAGTCATCAGTGTGACACCTAATCCCTAACCCTAATTCTAAACCGCTAACCCTAACCGTAACCCTACCTACAACCCTAACACTGACAGTAACCCTTACTTCTAACCCCAACGCTATGCCTAACAAAAACCCTAACACTTCACCCTAACCCTTCACCCTAACCCCTAAGCCTTACCCTAACCCTTAACCCTAATCCTAATCCTAACCATTCAACCTAACCCTAGCTCTTAAAGCTAACCCTAAACCTTACCCTCACGACTAGACCTAACCCTGACACTAACCTAACACCTGACCCTAACCAGACCCCTAAAGCTAACCCTGAACCCTATCCCTAACCCTAGCAGTAAACTTTAACCCTAAACCTAAGCCCAACCCGTAACCCTAATCCTATCCTTTTACCCTAAACCTAACCCCTATACCTCACCCTAACTCTAACCCCAATCCTAATTCTAACCATACCCCTTCATAAAACACTAACTCCTAACCGCTAACCCTAACACTAAACAAAAACCCTAATCACTAATCCCTAACCATAACGCTTAACCTTTACCCTAACCGTTAACCCTACCCCAAATCTTAACACTGACCCTAACCTTAACCTTTAACTCTAAGCCTAACCCTTAACCCTACAGTAAGGAAGACCCTTAATGCTAATGGGATCCCTTATCCCTAACCCTAACACTACAGCTAAAAATAACCCTAAGCTTTGATCCTTAAACCTAACCCCTAACACTTACTTTAACCCCAAACCCTAACCCTAATCCTAAGCATTAAACCTAACCCTATCTCTTAACCCTAACGCTAGCCCTTACCCTAACGCGTAGATCTAACCCTAAATCTAAACTACCGCCTAATCCTAACCATAAGCCCTAATGCTAACTCTAACCCTGAACCCTAAACCTACCCGTAACCCTTAACACTAACCCTATCCGTGAACCTTAACCCTGACCCTAACCATTACCCTCACCAAAGCATTTAACCCTGACCCTACCCCTAGTCCATAATGATAACCCTAACACTAAACCCTAACCCTAAGCCCAGCACTTAACCCTAATCCTATCCCTTAATCCTAACCCTAACCCTAACCCTAATGCTAACCCCTAAACGTAATGATAACCGTCACCAGTAAACCTAACCCTAACCTCTAACACAAACCATAGCACATAACTCTAACCCTAAAACTAACCCTAACCCTAAACCTAACCCTAAACCCTAACTCTTAACCTTAACCCTAAGCGTTAACTCTCACGCTAACGTTTAATCCTAACCCTAATCCTAATCTTCAACCCTAAACCTAACACTTAACCCTAACCCTGCACCTAACCCTAACCCCTCATCTTAACCCTAACCGTAAACCTCAACCCTAAA
>NW_027182908.1:212500-220000 GCF_041146395.1 Eulemur rufifrons | reverse complement strand
CCTAACCCCTAACCCCTGACCCTGACCCTTACCCTAAACCTAACCCCTAACCCTAACCCTAACCCTAACTCTAACCCTGAAACCTAAACCTACCCGTAACCCTTAACACTAACCCTATCCGTGAACCTTAACCCTGACCCTAACAATTACCCGCACCCAACCTTTTAACCCTGACCCTAACCCTAATTCTTAATGCTAACCCTAACACTAAACCCTAACCCTAAGCGCAACACTTATCCCTAATCCTATCCCTTAACCTTAACCTTAACCCTAATGCTACCCCATAAACGTAACCTTAACTGTGACCAGTAAACCTAACCCTAACCTCTAACACAAACCATAGCACATAACTCTAACCCTAAAACTAACCCTAACCCTAACCCTAACCCTAAACCCTAACTGTTAACCTTAACACTAAGCGTTAACTCTCACGCTAACCTTTAATCCTAACCCTAATCCTAATCTTCAACCCTAAACCTAACACTTAACCCTAACCCTGTACCAAACACTAACCCCTCATCTCAACCCTAACCGTAAACCTCAACCCTAAACCAAAGTGTAACCGTTAAACCTAAGACTAACCTTTAACCCTAACCCTAATCCCTAACCCTAAGCCCTCATCCTAACACTAAACTTCATCCTTAACCCTAACCAGAATCCTAACCCTAAATCTAATTCTCAGACTTCTTGCTTTCTTAGAGTTTAGAAAGCCTGCAATCCTCCCATGCCATGCGTGAAAGGAGGCTCTACCACTGTGTCCTGCATGAAACCCACGGGCCCATACCCAGGGTATGATACAGTGGTTTCCAGGGTACAATCCCAGCCCGCTAAACTCCCCCCGCCCGCCTAATGCAGACAGGGCCCGTGTGCTAAGCATAAACAATACCTTTAACAGATAACCCTAACCCTGAACATAACACCCAACCCTGTTCCTATTTCTCCCCTTAACACGTAAACCTCACCGTGCGCCTAACTTTAACCTCTTATCCTAACGTTAATGCATAACCCATTTCCTGAGAACAACCCCTATCCCATAATTCTAACCCTATCTCCTAGTCATCACTGTGACACCTAATCCCTAACCCTAATTCTAAACCGCTAACCCTAACCGTAACCCTACCTACAACCCTAACACTGACAGTAACCCTTACTTCTAACCCCAACGCTATGCCTAACAAAAATCCTAACCCTTGAACCTATCCCTTCACCCTAACCCCTAAGCCTTACCCTAACCCTTAACCCTAATCCTAATCCTAACCATTAAACCTAACCCTAGCTCTTAAAGCTAACCCTAAACCTTACCCTCACGACTAGACCTAACCCTGACACTAACCTAACACCTAACCCTAACCAGAACCCCTAAAGCTAACCCTGAACCCTATCCCTAACTCTAGCAGTAAACTTTAACCCTAAACCTAAGCACAACCCGTAACCCTAATCCTATCCTTTTACCCTAAAACTAACCCCTAAACCTAACCCCTATACCTCACCCTAACTCTAACCCCAATCCTAATTCTAACCATACCCCTTCATAAAACACTAACTCCTAATCGCTAACACTAACACTAACTAAAATCCCTAATCACTAATCCCTAACACTAACGCTTAACCTTTACCCTAACCGTTAACCCTCACCCTAAATCTTAACACTGACCCTAACCTTAACCTTTAACTCTAAGCCTAACCCTTAACCCTACAGTAAGGAAGACCCTTAATGCTAATGGGATCCCTTATCCCTAACCCTAACACTACAGCTAAAAATAACCCTAACCTTGGATCCTGAAACCTAACCCCTAACACTTACTTTAACCCCAAACCCTAACCCTAATCCTAAGCATTAAACCTAACCCTATCTCTTAACCGTAACGCTAGCCCTTACCCTAACGCCTAGATCTAACCCTAAATCTAACCTACCGCCTAATCCTAACCTTAAGCTCTAATGCTAACTCTAACCCTGAACCCTAAACCTACCCGTAACCCTTAACACTAACCCTATCCATGAACCTTAACCCTGACCCTAACCATTACCCGCAACCAAGCATTTAACCCTGACCCTACCTCTAATCCTTAATGATAACCCTAACACTAAACCCTAACCCTAAGCCCAACACTTATCCCTAATCCTATCCCTTAACCCTAACCATAAGCCTAACCCTAATGCTACCCCCTAAACCTAACCCTAGCCGTGACCAGTAAACCTAACCCTAACCTCTAACACAAACCATAGCACATAACTCTAACTCTAAAACTAACCCTAACCCTAACCCTAAACCCTAACTCTTAACCTTAACCCTAAGCGTTAACTCTCACGCTAACCTTTAATCCTAACCCTAATCCTAATCTTCAACCCTAAACCTAACACTTAACCCTAACCCTGTACCAAACCCTAACCCCTCATCTTAACCCTATCAGTAAATCTCAACCCTAAACCAAAGTGTAACCGTTAAACCTAAGAGTAACCTTTAACCCTAACCCTAAGCCCTAACCCTAAGCCCTCACCCTAACACTAAACTTCATCCTTAACCCTAACCAGAATCCTAACCCTAATTCTAATTCTCAGACTTCTTGCTTTCTTAGAGTTTAGAAAGCCTGCAATCCTCCCATGCCATGCGTGAAAGGAGGGTCTACCACTGTGTCCTGCATGAAACTCACGGGCCCATACCCAGAGTATGATAGAGTGGGTTCCCGGGTACAATCCCAGCCCCCTAAACTCCCCCCGCCCGCCTAATGCAGACAGGGCCCGTGCGCTAAGCATAAACAATACCTTTAACAGATAACCCTAACCCTGAACATAACACCCAACCCTGTTCCTATTTCTCCCCTTAACACGTAAACCTCACCGTGCGCCTAACTTTAACCTCTTATCCTAACGTTAATGCATAACCCATTTCCTGAGAACAACCCCTATCCCATAATTCTAACCCTATCTCCTAGTCATCACTGTGACACCTAATCCCTAACCCTAATTCTAAACCGCTAACCCTAACCGTAACCCTACCTACAACCCTAACACTGACAGTAACCCTTACTTCTAACCCCAACGCTATGCCTAACAAAAACCCTAACCCTTGACCCTATCCCTTCACCCTCACCCCTAAGACTTACCCTAACCCTTAACCCTAATCCTAATCCTAACCATTAAACCTAACCCTAGCTCTTAAAGCTAACCCTAAACCTTACCCTCACGACTAGACCTAACCCTGACACTAACCTAACACCTAACCCTAACCAGAACCCCTAAAGCTAACCCTGAACCCTATCCCTAACCCTAGCAGTAAACTTTAACCCTAAACCTAAGCCCAATCCGTAACCCTGATCCTATCCTTTTACCCTAAAACTAACCCCTAAACCTAACCCCTATACCTCACCCTAACTCTAACCCCAATCCTAATTCTAACCATACCCCTTCATAAAACACTAACTCCTAACCGCTAACCCTAACACTAACCAAAAACCCTAATCACTAATCCCTAACGCTAACGCTTAACCTTTACCCTAACCGTTAACCCTCACCCTAAATCTTAAAACTGACCCTAACCTTAACCTTTAACTCTAAGCCTAACCCTTAACCCTACAGTAAGGAAGACCCTTAATGCTAATGGGATCCCTTATCCCTAACCCTAACACTACAGCTAAAAATAACCCTAACCTTTGATCCTTAAACCTAACCCCTAACACTTATTTTAACCCCAAACCCTAACCCTAATCCTAAGCATTAAACCTAAACCTATCTCTTAACCCTAACGCTAGCCCTTACCCTAATGCCTAGACCTAACCCTAAATCGAACCTACCGCCTAATCCTAACCTTAAGCCCTAATGCTAACTCTAACCCTGAACCCTAAACCTACCTGTAACCCTTAACACTAACCCTATCCGTGAACCTTAACCCTGACCCTAAACATTACCCGCACCCAAGCATTTAACCCTGACCCTACCCCTAATCCTTAATGATAACCCTAACACTAAACCCTCACCCTACGCCCAACACTTAACCCTAATCCTATCACTTAACCCTAACCCTAATGCTAACCCCTAAACGTAACCCTCACCGTGACCAGTAAACCTAACCCTAACCTCTAACACAAACCATAGCACATAACTCTAACCCTAAAACGGACCCTAACCCTAAGCCTAACCCTAAACCCTAACTGTTAACCTTAACCCTAAGCGTTAACTCTCACGCTAACCTTTAATCCTAACCCTAATCCTAATCTTCAACCCTAAACCTAACACTTAACCCTAACCCTGTACCAAACCCTAACCCCTCATCTTAACCCTAACCGTAAACCTCAACCCTAAACCAAAGTGTAACCTTTAAACCTAAGACTAACCTTTAACCCTAACCCTAAGCCCTAACCCTAAGCCCTCACCCTAACACTAAACTTCATCCTTAACCCTAACCATAATCCGAACCCTAAATCTAATTCTCAGACTTCTTACTTTCTTAGAGTTTAGAAAGCCTGCAATCCTCCCATGCCATGCGTGAAAGGAGGCTCTACCACTGTGTCCTGCATGAAACCCACGGGCCCATACCCAGAGTATGATAGAGTGGATTCCTGGGTACAATCCCAGGCCCCGAAACTCCCCCCGCCCGCCTAATGCAGACAGGGCCCGTGCGCTAAGCATAAACAATACCTTTAACAGATAACCCTAACCCTGAACATAACACCCAACCTTGTTCCTATTTCTCCCCTTAACACGTAAACCTCACCGTGCGCCTAACTTTAACCTCTTATCCTAACGTTAATGCATAACCCATTTCCTGAGAACAACCCCTATCCCATAATTCTAACCCTATCTCCTAGTCATCACTGTGACACCTAATCCCTAACCCTAATTCTAAACCGCTAACCCTAACCGTAACCCTACCTACAACCCTAACACTGACAGTAACCCTTACTTCTAACCCCAACGCTATGCCTAACAAAAACCCTAACCCTGCACCCTAACCCCTAAGCCTTACCCTAACCCTTAACCCTAATCCTAATCCTAACCATTAAACCTAACCCTAGCTCTTAAAGATAACCCTGAACCTTACCCTCACGACTAGACCTAACCCTGACACTAACCTAACACCTAACCCTAAGCAGAACCCCTAAAGCTAAGCCTGAACCCTATCCCTAACCCTAGCAGTAAACTTTAACCCTAAACCTAAGCCCAACCCGTAACCCTAATCCTATCCTTTTACCCTAAAACTAACCCCTAAACCTAACCCCTATACCTCACCCTACCTCTAACCCCAATCCTAATTCTAACCATACCCCTTCATAAAACACTAACCGCTAACCTAACACTAACCAAAAACCCTAATCACTAATCCCTAACCCTAACACTTAACCTTTACCCTAACCGTTAACCCTCACCCTAAATCTTAACACTGACCCTAACCTGAAACTTTAACTCTAAGCCTAACCCTTAACCCTACAGTAAGGAAGACCCTTAATGCTAATGGGATCCCTTATCCCTAACCCTAACACTACAGCTAAAAACCGTAACCTTGGATCCTTAAACCTAACCCCTAACACTTACTTTAACCCCAAACCCTAACCCTAATCCTAAGCATTAAACCTAACCCTATCTCTGAACCCTAACGCTAGCCCTTACCCTAACGCCTAGATCTAACCCTAAATCGAACCTACCGCCTAATCCTAACCTTAAGCCCTAATGCTAACTCTAACCCTGAACCCTAAACCTACCCGTAACCCTTAACACTAACCCTATCCGTGAACCTTAACCCTGACCCTAAACATTACCCGCACCCAAGCATTTAACCCTGACCCTACCCCTAGTCCATAATGATAACCCTAACACTAAACCCTAACCCTAAGCCCAGCACTTAACCCTAATCCTATCCCTTAATCCTAACCCTAACCCTAACCCTAATGCTAACCCCTAAACGTAATGATAACCGTCACCAGTAAACCTAACCCTAACCTATAACACAAACCATAGCACATAACTCTAACCCTAAAACTAACCCTAACCCTAAACCTAACCCTAAACCCTAACTCTTAACCTTAACCCTAAGCGTTAACTCTCACGCTAACGTTTAATCCTAACCCTAATCCTAATCTTCAACCCTAAACCTAACACTTAACCCTAACCCTGCACCTAACCCTAACCCCTCATCTTAACCCTAACCGTAAACCTCAACCCTAAACCAAAGTGTAACCGTTAAACCTAAGAGTAACCTTTAACCCTAACCCTAATCCCTAACCCTAAGCCCTCACCCTAACACTAAACTTCATCCTTAACCCTAACCAGAATCCTAACCCTAAATCTAATTCTCAGACTTCTTGCTTTCTTAGAGTTTAGAAAGCCTGCAATCCTCCCATGCCATGCGTGAAAGGAGGCTCTACCACTGTGTCCTGCATGAAACCCACGGGCCCATACCCAGAGTATGATAGAGTGGGTTCCCGGGTACAATCCCAGCCCGCTAAACTCCCCCCGCCCGCCTAATGCAGACAGGGCCCGTGCGCTAAGCATAAACAATAACTTTAACAGATAACCCTAACCCTGAACATAACACCCAACCCTGTTCCTCTTTCTCCCCTTAACACGTAAACCTCACCGTGCGCCTAACTTTAACCTCTTATCCTAACGTTAATGCATAACCCATTTCCTGAGGAAAACCCCTATCCCATAATAATAACCCTATCTCCTAGTCATCACTGTGACACCTAATCCCTAACCCTAATTCTAAACCGCTAACCCTAACCGTAACCCTACCTACAACCCTAACACTGACAGTAACCCTTACTTCTAACCCCAACGCTATGCCTAACAAAAACCCTAACCCTTGACCCTAATCCTTCACCCTAACCCCTCACCCTAACCCCTAAGCCTTACCCTAACCCTTAACCCTAATCCTAATCCTAACCATTAAACCTAACCCTAGCTCTTAAAGCTAACCCTAAACCTTACCCTCACGACTAGACCTAACCCTGACACTAACCTAACACCTAACCCTAACCAGAACCCCTAAAGCTAAGCCTGAACCCTATCCCTAACCCTAGCAGTAAACTTTAACCCTAAACCTAAGCCCAACCCGTAAACCTAATCCTATCCTTTTACCCTGAAACTAACCCCTAAACCTAACCCCTATACCTCACCCTAACTCTAACCCCAATCCTAATTCTAACCATACCCCTTCATAAAACACTAACTCCTAACGGCTAACCCTAACACTAACCAGAAACCCTAATCACTAATCCCTAACCCTAACGCTTAACCTTTACCCTAACCATTAACCCTCACCCTAAATCTTAACACTGACCCTAACCTTAACCTTTAACTCTAAGCCTAACCCTTAACCCTACAGTAAGGAAGACCCTTAATGCTAATGGGATCCCTTATCCCTAACCCTAACACTACAGCTAAAAATAACCCTAACCTTGGATCCTGAAACCTAACCCCTAACACTTACTTTAACCCCAAACCCTAACCCTAATCCTAAGCATTAAACCTAACCCTATCTCTTAACCCTAACCCTAGCCCTT
>NW_027182908.1:157500-187500 GCF_041146395.1 Eulemur rufifrons | reverse complement strand
CCCTAACCCTTGACCCTAACCCTTCACCCTAACCCCTAAGCCTTACCCTAACCCTTAACCCTAATCCTAATCCTAACCATTAAACCTAACCCTAGCTCTTAAAGCTAACCCTAAACCTTACCCTCACGACTAGACCTAACCCTGACACTAACCTAACACCTAACCCTAACCAGAACCCCTAAAGCTAACCCTGAACCCTATCCCTAACCCTAGCTGTAAACTTTAACCCTAAACCTAAGCCCAACCCATAACCCTAATCCTATCCTTTTACCCTAAAACTAACCCCTAAACCTAACCCCTATACCTCACCCTAACTCTAACCCCAATCCTAATTCTAACCATACCCCTTCATAAAACACTAACTCCTAACCGCTAACCCTAACACTAACCAAAAACCCTAATCACTAATCCCTAACCCTAACGCTTATCCTTTACCCTAACCGTTAACCCTCACCCTAAATCTTAACACTGACCCTAACCTTAACCTTTAACTCTAAGCCTAACCCTTACCCCTACAGTAAGGAAGACCCTTAATGCTAATGGGATCCCTTATCCCTAACCCTAACACTACAGCTAAAAGTAACCCTAACCTTCGATCCTTAAACCTGACCCCTAACACTTACTTTAACCCCAAACCCTAACCCTAATCCTAAGCATTAAACCTAACCCTATCTCTTAACCCTAACGCTAGCCCTTACCCTAACGCCTAGATCTAACCTTACATCTAACCTACCGCCTAATCCTAACCTTAAGCCCTAATGCTAACACTAACCCTGAACCCTAAACCTACCCGTAACCCTTAACACTAACCCTATCCGTGAACCTTAACCCTGACCCTAACCATTACCCGCACCCAAGCATTTAACCCTGACCCTAACCCTAATCCTTAATGCTAACCCTAACACTAAACCCTAACCCTAAGCCCAACACTAATCTCTAATCCTATCCCTTAACCCTAACCCTAACCCTAATGCTACCCCCTAAACGTAACCCTAACCGTGACCAGTAAACCTAACTAAACCTCTAACACAAACCATAGCACATAACTCTAACCCTAAAACTAACCCTAACCCTAAACCTAACCCTAAACCCTAACCCTTAACCTTAACCCTAAGCGTTAACTCTCACGCTAACCTTTAATCCTAACCCTAATCCTAATCTTCAACCCTAAACCTAACACTTAACCCTAACCCTGTACCAAACCCTAACCCCTAATCTTAACCCTAACCGTAAACCTCAACCCTAAACCAAAGTGTAACCGTTAAACCTAAGAGTAACCTTTAACCCTAACCCTAATCCCTAACCCTAAGCCCTCACCCTAACACTAAACTTCATCCTTAACCCTAACCAGAATCCTAACCCTAAATCTAATTCTCAGACTTCTTGCTTTCTTAGAGTTTAGAAAGCCTGCAATCCTCCCATGCCATGCGTGAAAGGAGGCTCTACCACTGTGTCCTGCATGAAACCCACGGGCTCATACCCAGAGTATGATAGAGTGGCTTCCCGGGTACAATGCCAGCCCCCTAAACTACCCCCGCCCGCCTAATGCAGACAGGGCCCGTGCGCTAAGCATAAACAATACCTTTAACAGATAACCCTAACCCTGAACATAACACCCAACCCTGTTCCTATTTCTCCCCTTAACACGTAAACCTCACCGTGCGCCTAACTTTAACCTCTTATCCTAACGTGAATGCATAACCCATTTCCTGAGAACAACCCCTATCCCATAATTCTAACCCTATCTCCTAGTCATCACTGTGACACCTAATCCCTAACCCTAATTCTAAACCGCTAACCCTAACCGTAACCCTACCTACAACCCTAACACTGACAGTAACCCTTATTCTAACCCCAACGCTATGCCTAACAAAAACCCTAACCCTTGACCCTAACCCTTCACCCTAACCCCTAAGCCTTACCCTAACCCTTAACCCTAATCCTAATCCTAACCATTAAACCTAACCCTAGCTCTTAAAGCTAACCCTAAACCTTACCCTCACGACTAGACCTAACCCTGACACTAACCTAACACCTAACCCTAACCAGAACCCCTAAAGCTAACCCTGAACCCTATTCCTAACCCCAGCAGTAAACTTTAACCCTAAACCTAAGCCCAACCCGTAACCCTAATCCTATCCTTTTGCCCTAAAACTAACCCCTAAACCTAACCCCTATACCTCACCCTAACTCTAACCCCAATCCTAATTCTAACCATACCCCTTCATAAAACACTAACTCCTAACCACTAACCCTAACACTAACCAAAAACCCAAATCACTAATCCCTAACCCTAACACTTAACCTTTACCCAAACCGTTAACCCTCACCCTAAATCTTAACACTGACCCTAACCTTAACCTTTAACTCTAAGCCTAACCCTTAACCCAACAGTAAGGAAGACCCTTAATGCTAATGGGATCCCTTATCCCTAACCCTAACACTACAGCTAAAAATAACCCTAACCTTGGATCCTTAAACCTAACCCCTAACACTTACTTTAACCCCAAACCCTAACCCTAATCCTAAGCATTAAACCTAACCCTATCTCTTAACCCTAACACTAGCCCTTACCCTAACGCCTAGATCTAACCTTAAATCTAACCTACCGCCTAATCCTAACCTTAAGCCCTAATGCTAACACTAACCCTGAACCCTAAACCTACCCGTAACCCTTAACACTAACCCTATCCGTGAACCTTAACCCTGACCCTAACCATTACCCGCACCCAAGCATTTAAACCTGACCCTAACCCTAATCCTTAATGCTAACCCTAACACTAAACCCTAACCCTAAGCCCAACACTTATCCCTAATCCTATCCCTTAACCCTAACCCTAACCCTAATGCTACCCCCTAAACGTAACCCTAACCATGACCAGTAAACCTAACCCTAACCTCTAACACAAACCATAGCACATAACTCTAAACCTAAAACTAACACTAACCCTAACCCTAAACCCTAAGACTTAACCTTAACCCTAAGCGTTAACTCTCACGCTAACCTTTAATCCTAACCCTAATCCTAATCTTCAACCCTAAACCTAACACTTAACCCTAACCCTGTACCAAACCCTAACCCCTCATCTTAACCCTAACCGTAAACCTCAACCCTAAACCAAAGTGTAACCGTTAAACCTAAGAGTAACCTGTAACCCTAACCCTAATCCCTAACCCTAAGCCCTCACCCTAACACTAAACTTCATCCTTAACCCTAACCAGAATCCTAACCCTAAATCTAATTCTGAGACTTCTTGCTTTCTTAGAGTTTAGAAAGCCTGCAATCCTCCCATGCCATGCGTGAAAGGAGGCTCTACCACTGTGTCCTGCATGAAACCCACGGGCCCATACCCAGAGTATGATAGAGTGGGTTCCCGGGTACAATCCCAGCCCCCTAAACTCCCCCCGCCCGCCTAATGCAGACAGGGCCCGTGCGCTAAGCATAAACAATACCTTTAACAGATAACCCTAACCCTGAACGTAACACCCAACCCTGTTCCTATTTCTCCCCTTAACACGTAAACCTCACCGTGCGCCTAACTTTAACCTCTTCTCCTAACGTTAATGCATAACCCATTTCCTGAGAACAACCCCTATCCCATAATTCTAACCCTATCTCCTAGTCATCACTGTGACACCTAATCCCTAACCCTAATTCTAAACCGCTAACCCTAACCGTAACCCTACCTACAACCCTAACACTGACAGTAACCCTTACTTCTAACCCCAACGCTATGCCTAACAAAAACCCTAAACCTTGACCCTAACCCTTCACCCTAACCCCTAAGCCTTACCCTAACCCTTAACCCTAATCTTAATCCTAACCATTAAACCTAACCCTAGCTCTTAAAGCTAACCCTAAACCTTACCCTCACGATTAGACCTAACCCTGACACTAACCTTACACCTAACCCTAACCAGAACCCCTAAAGCTAACCCTGAACCCTATCCCTAACCCTAGCAGTAAACTTTAACCCTAAACCTAAGCCCAACCCGTACCCTAATCCTATCCTTTTACCCTAAAACTAACCCCTAAACCTAACCCCTATACCTCACCCTAACTCTAACCCCAATCCTAATTCTAACCATACCCCTTCATAAAACACTAACTCCTAACAGCTAACCCTAACATTAACCAAAAACCCTAATCACTAATCCCTAACCCTAATGCTTAACCTTTACCCTAACCGTTAACCCTCACCCTAAATCTTAACACTGACCCTAACCTTAACCTTTAACTCTAAGCCTAACCCTTAACCCTACAGTAAGGAAGACCCTTAATGCTAATGGGATCCCTTATCCCTAACCCTAACACTACAGCTAAAAATAACCCTAACCTTGGATCCTTAAACCTGACCCCTAACACTTACTTTAACCCCAAACCCTAACCCTAATCCTAAGCATTAAACCTAACCCTATCTCTTAACCCTAACGCTAGCCCTTACCCTAACGCCTAGATCTAACCTTAAATCTAACCTACCGCCTAATCCTAACCTTAAGCCCTAATGCTAACACTAACCCTGAACCCTAAACCTACCCGTAACCCTTAACACTAACCCTATCCGTGAACCTTAACCCTGACCCTAACCATTAAACGCACCCAAGCATTTAACCCTGACCGTAACCCTAATCCTTAATGCTAACATTAACACTAAACCGTAACCCTAAGCCCAACACTTATCCCTAATCCTATCCCTTAACCCTAACCCTAACCCTAATGCTACCCCCTAAACGTAACCCTAACCGTCACCAGTAAACCTAACCCTAACCTCTAACACAAACCATAGCACATAACTCTAACCCTAAAACTAACCCTAACACTAACCCTAACCCTAATCCCTAACTCTTAACCTTAACCCTAAGCGTTTACTCTCACGCTAACCTTTAATTCTAACACTAATCCTAATCTTCAACCCTAAACCTAACACTTAACCCTAACCCTGTACCTAACCCTAACCCCTCATCTTAACCCTAACCGTAAACCTCAACCCTAAACCAAAGTGTAACCGTTAAACCTAAGAGTAACCTTTAACCCTAACCCTAATCCCTAACCCTAAGCCCTCACCCTAACACTAAACTTCATCCTTAACCCTAACCAGAATCCTAACCCTAAATCTAATTCTCAGACTTCTTCCTTTCTTAGAGTTTAGAAAGCCTGCAATCCTCCCATGCCATGCGTGAAAGGAGGCTCTACCACTGTGTCCTGCATGAAACCCACGGGCCCATAGCCAGAGTATGATAGAGTGGGTTCCCGGGTACAATCCCAGCCCCTTAAACTCCCCCCGCCCTCCTAATGCAGACAGGGCCCGTGCGCTAAGCATAAACAATACCTTTAACAGATAACCCTAACCCTGAACATAACACCCAACCCTGTTCCTATTTCTCCCCTTAACACGTAAACCTCACCGTGCGCCTAACTTTAACCTCTTATCCTAACGTTAATGCATAACCCATTTCCTGAGAACAACCCCTATCCCATAATTCTAACCCTATCTCCTAGTCATCACTGTGACACCTAATCCCTAACCCTAATTCTAAACCGCTAACCCTAACCATAACCCTACCTACAACCCTAACACTGACAGTAACCCTTACTTCTAACCCCAACGCTATGCCTAACAAAAACCCTAAACCTTCACCCTAACCCCTAAGCCTTACCCTAACCCTTAACCCTAATCCTAATCCTAACCATTAAACCTAACCCTAGCTCTTAAAGCTAACCCTAAACCTTACCCTCACGACTAGACCTAACCATGACACTAACCTAACACCTAACCCTAACCAGAACCCCTAAAGCTAACCCTGAACCCTATCCCTAACCCTAGCAATAAACTTCAACCCTAAACCTTAGCCCAACCCGTAACCCTAATCCTATCCTTTTACCCTAAAACTAACCCCTAAACCTAACCGCTATACCTCACCCTAACTCTAACCCCAATCCTAATTCTAACCATACCCCTTCATAAAACACTAACCGCTAACCTAACACTAACCAAAAACCCTAATCACTAATCCCTAACCCTAACACTTAACCTTTACCCTAACCGTTAACCCTCACCCTAAATCTTAACACTGACCCTAACCTTAACCTTTAACTCTAAGCCTAACCCTTAACCCTACAGTAAGGAAGACCCTTAATGCTAATGGGATCCCTTATCCCTAACCCTAACACTACAGCTAAAAGTAACCCTAACCTTGGATCCTTAAACCTAACCCCTAACACTTACTTTAACCCCAAACCCTAACCCTAATCCTAAGCATTAAACCTAACCCTATCTCTTAAACCTAACGCTAGGCCTTACCCTAACGCCTAGATCTAACCTTAAATCTAACCTACCGCCTAATCCTAACCTTAAGCCCTAATGCTAACATTAACCCTGAACCCTAAACCTACCCGTAACCCTTAACACTAACCCTATCCGTGAACCTTAACCCTGACCCTAACCATGACCCGCACGCAAGCATTTAACCCTGACCCTAACTCTAATCCTTAATGCTAACCCTAACACTAAACACTAACCCTAAGCCCAACACTTATCCCTAATCCTATCCCTTAAACCTAACCCTAACCCTAATGCTACCCCCTAAACGTAACCCTATCCGTGACCAGTAAACCTAACCCTAACCTCTAACACAAACCACAGCACATAACTCTAACCCTAAAACTAACCCTAACCCTAAACGTAACCCTAAACCCTAACTCTTAACCTTAACCCTAAGCGTTAACTCTCACGCTAACCTTTAATCATAACCCTAATCCTAATCTTCAACCCTAAACCTAACACTTAACCCTAACCCTGTACCAAAACCTAAGCCCTCATCTTAACCCTAACCGTAAACCTCAACCCTAAACCAAAGTGTAACGGTTAAACCTAAGAGTAACCTTTAACCCTAACCCTAATCCCTAACCCTAAGCCCTCACCCTAACACTAAACTTCATCCTTAACCCTAACCATAATCCTAACCCTAAATCTAATTCTCAGACTTCTTGCTTTCTTAGAGTTTAGAAAGCCTGCAATCCTCCCATGCCATGCGTGAAAGGAGGCTCTACCACTGTGTCCTGCAGGAAACACACGGGCCCATACCCAGACTATGATAGAGTGGGTTCCTGGGTACAATCCCAGCCCCCTAAACTCCCCCCGCCCGCCTAATGCAGACAGGGCCCGTGCGCTAAGCATAAACAATACCTTTTACAGATAACCCTAACCCTGAACATAACACCCAACCCTGTTCCTATTTCTCCCCTTAACACGTAAACCTCACCGTGCGCCTAACTTTAACCTCTTATCCTAACGTTAATGCATAACCCATTTGCTGAGAACAACCCCATCCCATAATTCTAACCCTATCTCCTAGTCATCACTGTGACACCTAATCCCTAACCCTAATTCTAAACCGCTAACCCTAACCGTAACCCTACCTACAACCCTAACACTGACAGTAACCCTTACTTCTAACCCCAACGCTATGCCTAACAAAAACCCTAACCCTTGACCCTAACCCTTCACCCTAACCTCTAAGCCTTACCCTAACCCTTAACCCTAATCCTAATCCTAACCATTAAACGTAACCCTAGCTCTTAAAGCTAACCCTAAACCTTACCCTCACGACTAGACCTAACCCTGACACTAACCTAACACCTAACCCTAACCAGAACCCCTAAAGCTAACCCTGAACCCTATCCCTAACCCTAGCAGTAAACTTTAACCCTAAACCTAAGCCCAACCCGTAACCCTAGTCCTATCCTTTTACCCTAAAACTAACTCCTAAACCTAAACCCTATACCTCACCCTAACTCTAACCCCAATCCTAATTCTAACCATACCCCTTCATAAAACACTAACTCCTAACCGCTAACCCTAACACTAACCAAAAACCCTAATCACTAATCCCTAACCCTAACGCTTAACCTTTACCCTAACCGTTAACCCTCACCCTAAATCTTAACACTGACCCTAACCTTAACCTTTAACTCTAAGCCTAACCCTTAACCCTACAGTAAGGAAGACCCTTAATGCTAATGGGATCCCTTATCCCTAACCCTAACACTGCAGCTAAAAATAACCCTAACCTTGGATCCTTAAACCTAACCCCTAACACTTACTTTAACCCCAAACCCTAACCCTAATCCTAAGCATTAAACCTAAACCTATCTCTTAACCCTAACGCTAGCCCTTACCCTAACGCCTAGATCTAACCCTAAATCTAACCTACCGCCTAATACTAACCTTAAGCACTAATGCTAACACTAACCCTGAACCCTAAACCTACCCGTAACCCTTAACACTAACCCTATCCGTGAACCTTAACCCTGACCCTAACCATTACCCGCACCCAAGCATTTAACCCTGTTTCTAACCCTAATCCTTAATGATAAACCTAACACTAAGCCCTAACCCTAAGCCCAACACTTAACCCTAATCCTATCCCTTAACCCTAACCCTAACCCTAATGCTACCCCCTAAACGTAACCCTAACCGTGACCAGTAAACCTAACCCTCACCTCTAACACAAACCATAGCACATAACTCTAACCCTAATACTAACCCTAACCCTAACCCTAACCCTAAACCCTAACTCTTAACCTTAACCTAAGCGTTAACTCTCACGCTAACCTTTAACCCTAACCCTAATCCTAATCTTCAGCCCTAAACCTAACACTTAACCCTAACCCTGTACCAAACCCTAACCCCTCATCTTAACCCTACCGTAAACCTCAACCCTAAACCAAAGTGTAACCGTTAAACCTAAGAGTAACCTTTAACCCTAACCCTGTTCCCTAACCGTAAGCCCTGACCCTAACACTAAACTTCATCCTTAACCCTAACCAGAATCCTAACCCTAAACCTAATTTTCAGACTTTCTTGCTTCCTTAGAGTTTAGAAAGCCTGCAATCCTCCCATGCCATGCGTGAAAGGAGGCTCTACCACTGTGTCCTGCATGAAACCCACGGGCCCATACCCAGACTATGATAGAGTGGGTTCCTGGGTACAATCCCAGCCCCCTAAACTCCCCCGCCCGCCTAATGCAGACAGGGCCCGTGCGCTAAGCATAAACAATACCTTTAACCGATAACCCTAACCCTGAACATAACACCCAACCCTGTTCCTATTTCTCCCCTTAACACGTAAACCTCACCGTGCGCCTAACTTTAACCTCTTATCCTAACGTTAATGCATAACCCATTTCCTGAGAACAAACCCTATCCCATAATTCTAACCCTATCTCCTAGTCATCACTGTGACACCTAATCCCTAACCCTAATTCTAAACCGCTAACCCTAACCGTAACCCTACCTACAACCCTAACACTGACAGTAACCCTTACTTCTAACCCAACGCTATGCCTAACAAAAACCCTAACCCTTGACCCTAACCCTTCACCCTAACCCCTAAGCCTTACCCTAACCCTTAACCCTAATCCTAATCCTAACCATTAAAACTAACCTTAGCTCTTAAAGCTAACCCTAAACCTTACCCTCACGACTAGACCTAACCCTGACACTAACCTAACACCTAACCCTAACCAGAACCCCTAAAGCTAACCCTGAACCCTATCCCTAACCCTAGCTGTAAACTTTAACCCTAAACCTAAGCCCAACCCGTAACACTAATCCTATCCTTTTACCCTAAAACTAACCCCTAAACCTAACCCCTATACCTCACCCTAACTCTAACCCCAATCCTAATTCTAACCATACCCCTTCATAAAACACTAACTCCTAACCGCTAACCCTAACACTAACCAAAAACCCTAATCACTAATCCCTAACCCTAACGCTTAACCTTTACCCTAACCGTTAACCCTCACCCTAAATCTTAACACTGACCCTAACCTTAACCTTTAACTCTAAGCCTAACCCTTAACCCTACAGTAAGGAAGACCCTTAATGCTAATGGGATCCCTTATCCCTAACCCTAACACTGCAGCTAAAAATAACCCTAACCTTGGATCCTTAAACCTAACCCCTAACACTTACTTTAACCCCAAACCCTAACCCTAATCCTAAGCATTAAACCTAAACCTATCTCTTAACCCTAACGCTACCCCTTACCCTAACGCCTAGATCTAACCCTAAATCTAACCTACCGCCTAATACTAACCTTAAGCACTAATGCTAACACTAACCCTGAACCCTAAACCTACCCGTAACCCTTAACACTAACCCTATCCGTGAACCTTAACCCTGACCCTAACCATTACCCGCACCCAAGCATTTAACCCTGTTTCTAACCCTAATCCTTAATGATAAACCTAACACTAAGCCCTAACCCTAAGCCCAACACTTAACCCTAATCCTATCCCTTAACCCTAACCCTAACCCTAATGCTACCCCCTAAACGTAACCCTAACCGTGACCAGTAAACCTAACCCTCACCTCTAACACAAACCATAGCACATAACTCTAACCCTAATACTAACCCTAACCCTAACCCTAACCCTAAACCCTAACTCTTAACCTTAACCTAAGCGTTAACTCTCACGCTAACCTTTAACTCTAACCCTAATCCTAATCTTCAGCCCTAAACCTAACACTTAACCCTAACCCTGTACCAAACCCTAACCCCTCATCTTAACCCTACCGTAAACCTCAACCCTAAACCAAAGTGTAACCGTTAAACCTAAGAGTAACCTTTAACCCTAACCCTGTTCCCTAACCGTAAGCCCTGACCCTAACACTAAACTTCATCCTTAACCCTATCCAGAATCCTAACCCTAAACCTAATTTTCAGACTTTCTTGCTTCCTTAGAGTTTAGAAAGCCTGCAATCCTCCCATGCCATGCGTGAAAGGAGGCTCTACCACTGTGTCCTGCATGAAACCCACGGGCCCATACCCAGACTATGATAGAGTGGGTTCCTGGGTACAATCCCAGCCCCCTAAACTCCCCCCGCCCGCCTAATGCAGACAGGGCCCGTGCGCTAAGCATAAACAATACCTTTAACCGATAACCCTAACCCTGAACATAACACCCAACCCTGTTCCTATTTCTCCCCTTAACACGTAAACCTCACCGTGCGCCTAACTTTATCCTCTTATCCTAACGTTAATGCATAACCCATTTCCTGAGAACAAACCCTATCCCATAATTCTAACCCTATCTCCTAGTCATCACTGTGACACCTAATCCCTAACCCTAATTCTAAACCGCTAACCCTAACCGTAACCCTACCTACAACCCTAACACTGACAGTAACCCTTACTTCTAACCCCAACGCTATGCCTAACAAAAACCCTAACCCTTCACCCTAACCCTTCACCCTAACCCCTAAGCTTTACCCTAACCCTTAACCCTAATCCTAATCCTAACCATTAAAACTAACCTTAGCTCTTAAAGCTAACCCTAAACCTTACCCTCACGACTAGACCTAACCCTGACACTAACCTAACACCTAACCCTAACCAGAACCCCTAAAGCTAACCCTGAACCCTATCCCTAACCCTAGCTGTAAACTTTAACCCTAAACCTAAGCCCAACCCGTAACCCTAATCCTATCCTTTTACCCTAAAACTAACCCCTAAACCTAACCCCTATACCTCACCCTAACTCTAACCCCAATCCTAATTCTAACCATACCCCTTCATAAAACACTAACTCCTAACCGCTAACCCTAACACTAACCAAAAACCCTAATCACTAATCCCTAACCCTAACGCTTAACCTTTACCCTAACCGTTAACCCTCACCCTAAATCTTAACACTGACCCTAACCTGAAACTTTAACTCTAAGCCTAACCCTTAACCCTACAGTAAGGAAGACCCTTAATGCCCATGGGATCCCTTATCCCTAACCCTAACACTACAGCTAAAAATAACCCTAACCTTGGATCCTTAAACCTAACCCCTAACACTTACTTTAACCCCAAACCCTAACCCTAATCCTAAGCATTAAACCTAACCCTATCTCTTAACCCTAAAGCTAGCCCTTACCCTAACGCCTAGATCTAACCCTAAATCTAACCTACCGCCTAATCCTAACCTTAAGCCCTAATGCTAACTCTAACCCTGAACCCTAAACCTACCCATAACCCTTAACACTAACCCTATCCGTGAACCTTAACCCTGACCCTAACCATTACCCGCACCCAAGCATTTAACCCTGACCCTTCCCCTAATCCTTAATGATAACCCTAACACTAAACCCTAACCCTAAGCCCAACACTTATCCCTAATCCTATCCCCTAATCCTAACCCTAACCCTAATGCTACCCCCTAAACGTAACCCTAACCGTGACCAGTAAACCTAACCCTAAACTCTAACACAAACCGTAGCACATAACTCTAACCCTAAAACTAACCCTTACCCTAACCCTAAACCCTAACTCTTAACCTTAACCCTAAGCGTTAACTCTCACGCTAACCTTTAATCCTAACCCTAATCCTAATCTTCAATCCTAAACCTAACACTTAACCCTAACCCTGTACCAAACTCTAACCCCTCATCTTAACCCTAACCGTAAACCTCAACCCTAAACCAAAGTGTAACCGTTAAACCTAAGAGTAACCTTTAACCCTAACCCTAATCCCTAACCCTAAGCCCTCACCCTAACACTAAACTTCATCCTTAACCCTAACCAGAATCCTAACCCTAAATCTAAATCTCAGACTTCTTGCTTTCTTAGAGTTTAGAAAGCCTGCAATCCTCCCATGCCATGCGTGAAAGGAGGCTCTACCACTGTGTCCTGCATGAAACCCACGGGCCCATAGCCAGAGTATGATAGAGTGGGTTCCCGGGTACAATCCCAGCCCCTTAAACTCCCCCCGCCCTCCTAATGCAGACAGGGCCCGTGCGCTAAGCATAAACAATACCTTTAACAGATAACCCTAACCCTGAACATAACACCCAACCCTGTTCCTATTTCTCCCCTTAACACGTAAACCGCACTGTGCGCCTAACATTATCCTCTTATCCTAACGTTAATGCATAACCCATTTCCTGAGAACAACCCCTATCCCATAATTCTAACCCTATCTCCTAGTCATCACTGTGACACCTAATCCCTAACCCTAATTCTAAACCGCTAACCCTAACCATAACCCTACCTACAACCCTAACACTGACAGTAACCCTTACTTCTAACCCCAACGCTATGCCTAACAAAAACCCTAAACCTTCACCCTAACCCCTAAGCCTTACCCTAACCCTTAACCCTAATCCTAATCCTAACCATTAAACCTAACCCTAGCTCTTAAAGCTAACCCTAAACCTTACCCTCACGACTAGACCTAACCATGACACTAACCTAACACCTAACCCTAACCAGAACCCCTAAAGCTAACCCTGAACCCTATCCCTAACCCTAGCAATAAACTTCAACCCTAAACCTTAGCCCAACCCGTAACCCTAATCCTATCCTTTTACCCTAAAACTAACCCCTAAACCTAACCCCTATACCTCACCCTAACTCTAACCCCAATCCTAATTCTAACCATACCCCTTCATAAAACACTAACCGCTAACCTAACACTAACCAAAAACCCTAATCACTAATCCCTAACCCTAACCCTTAACCTTTACCCTAACCGTTAACCCTCACCCTAAATCTTAACACTGACCCTAACCTTAACCTTTAACTCTAAGCCTAACCCTTAACCCTACAGTAAGGAAGACCCTTAATGCTAATGGGATCCCTTATCCCTAACCCTAACACTACAGCTAAAAGTAACCCTAACCTTGGATCCTTAAACCTGACCCCTAACACTTACTTTAACCCCAAACCCTAACCCTAATCCTAAGCATTAAACCTAACCCTATCTCTTAACCCTAACGCTAGGCCTTACCCTAACGCCTAGATCTAACCTTAAATCTAACCTACCGCCTAATCCTAACCTTAAGCCCTAATGCTAACATTAACCCTGAACCCTAAACCTACCCGTAACCCTTAACACTAACCCTATCCGTGAACCTTAACCCTGACCCTAACCATTACCCGCACGCAAGCATTTAACCCTGAACCTAACCCTAATCCTTAATGCTAACCCTAACACTAAACACTAACCCTAAGCCCAACACTTATCCCTAATCCTATCCCTTAACCCTAACCCTAACCCTAATGCTACCCCCTAAACGTAACCCTATCTGTGACCAGTAAACCTAACCCTAACCTCACACACAAACCATAGCACATAACTCTAAACCTAAAACTAACCCTAACCCTAAACGTAACCCTAAACCCTAACTCTTAACCTTAACCCTAAGCGTTAACTCTCACGCTAACCTTTAATCATAACCCTAATCCTAATCTTCAACCCTAAACCTAACACTTAACCCTAACCCTGTACCAAAACCTAACCCCTCATCTTAACCCTAACCGTAAACCTCAACCCTAAACCAAAGTGTAACGGTTAAACCTAAGAGTAACCTTTAACCCTAACCCTAATCCCTAACCCTAAGCCCTCACCCTAACACTAAACCTCATCCTTAACCCTAACCATAATCCTAACCCTAAATCTAATTCTCAGACTTCTTGCTTTCTTAGAGTTTAGAAAGCCTGCAATCCTCCCATGCCATGCGTGAAAGGAGGCTCTACCACTGTGTCCTGCATGAAACCCACGGGCCCATAGCCAGAGTATGATAGAGTGGGTTCCCGGGTACAATCCCAGCCGCCTAAACTCCCCCCGCCCGCCTAATGCAGACAGGGCCCGTGCGCTAACCATAAACAATACCTTTAACAGATAACCCTAACCCTGAACATAACACCCAACCCTGTTCCTATTTCTCCCCTTAACACGTAAACCTCACCGTGCGCCTAACTTTAACCTCTTATCCTAACGTTAATGCATAACCCATTTCCTGAGAACAACCCCATCCCATAATTCTAACCCTATCTCCTAGTCATCACTGTGACACCTAATCCCTAACCCTAATTCTAAACCGCTAACCCTAACCGTAACCCTACCTACAACCCTAACACTGACAGTAACCCTTACTTCTAACCCCAATGCTATGCCTAACAAAAACCCTAACCCTTGACCCTAACCCTTCACCCTAACCCCTAAGCCTTACCCTAACCCTTAACCCTAATCCTAATCCTAACCATTAAACCTAACCCTAGCTCTTAAAGCTAACCCTAAACCTTACCCTCACGACTAGACCTAACCCTGACACTAACCTAACACCTAACCCTAACCAGAACCCCTAAAGCTAACCCTGAACCCTATCCCTAACCCTAGCAGTAAACTTTAACCCTAAACCTAAGCCCAACCCGTAACCCTAGTCCTATCCTTTTACCCTAAAACTAACTCCTAAACCTAAACCCTATACCTCACCCTAACTCTAACCCCAATCCTAATTCTAACCATACCCCTTCATAAAACACTAACTCCTAACCGCTAACCCTAACACTAACCAAAAACCCTAATCACTAATCCCTAACCCTAACGCTTAACCTTTACCCTAACCGTTAACCCTCACCCTAAATCTTAACACTGACCCTAACCTTAACCTTTAACTCTAAGCCTAACCCTTAACCCTACAGTAAGGAAGACCCTTAATGCTAATGGGATCCCTTATCCCTAACCCTAACACTGCAGCTAAAAATAACCCTAACCTTGGATCCTTAAACCTAACCCCTAACACTTACTTTAACCCCAAACCCTAACCCTAATCCTAAGCATTAAACCTAACCCTATCTCTTAACCCTAACGCTAGCCCTTACCCTAACGCCTAGATCTAACCCTAAATCTAACCTACCGCCTAATACTAACCTTAAGCACTAATGCTAACATTAACCCTGAACCCTAAACCTACCCGTAACCCTTAACACTAACCCTATCCGTGAACCTTAACCCTGACCCTAACCATTACCCGCACCCAAGCATTTAACCCTGTTTCTAACCCTAATCCTTAATGATAAACCTAACACTAAGCCCTAACCCTAAGCCCAACACTTAACCCTAATCCTATCCCTTAACCCTAACCCTAACCCTAATGCTACCCCCTAAACGTAACCCTAACCGTGACCAGTAAACCTAACCCTCACCTCTAACACAAACCATAGCACATAACTCTAACCCTAATATTAACCCTAACCCTAACCCTAACCCTAAACCCTAACTCTTAACCTTAACCTAAGCGTTAACTCTCACGCTAAGCTTTAATCCTAACCCTAATCCTAATCTTCAGCCCTAAACCTAACACTTAACCCTAACCCTGTACCAAACCCTAACCCCTCATCTTAACCCTACCGTAAACCTCAACCCTAAACCAAAGTGTAACGGTTAAACCTAAGAGTAACCTTTAACCCTAACCCTGTTCCCTAACCGTAAGCCCTGACCCTAACACTAAACTTCATCCTTAACCCTAACCAGAATCCTAACCCTAAACCTAATTTTCAGACTTTCTTGCTTCCTTAGAGTTTAGAAAGCCTGCAATCCTCCCATGCCATGCGTGAAAGGAGGCTCTACCACTGTGTCCTGCATGAAACCCACGGGCCCATACCCAGACTATGTTAGAGTGGGTTCCTGGGTACAATCCCAGCCCCCTAAACTCCCCCCGCCCGCCTAATGCAGACAGGGCCCGTGCGCTAAGCATAAACAATACCTTTAACAGATAACCCTAACCCTGAACATAACACCCAACCCTGTTCCTATTTCTCCCCTTAACACGTAAACCTCACCGTGCGCCTAACTTTATCCTCTTATCCTAACGTTAATGCATAACCCATTTCCTGAGAACAAACCCTATCCCATAATTCTAACCCTATCTCCTAGTCATCACTGTGACACCTAATCCCTAACCCTAATTCTAAACCGCTAACCCTAACCGTAACCCTACCTACAACCCTAACACTGACAGTAACCCTTACTTCTAACCCCAACGCTATGCCTAACAAAAACCCTAACCCTTGACCCTAACCCTTCACCCTAACCCCTAAGCCTTACCCTAACCCTTAACCCTAATCCTAATCCTAACCATTAAAACTAACCTTAGCTCTTAAAGCTAACCCTAAACCTTACCCTCACGACTAGACCTAACCCTGACACTAACCTAACACCTAACCCTAACCAGAACCCCTAAAGCTAACCCTGAACCCTATCCCTAACCCTAGCTGTAAACTTTAACCCTAAACCTAAGCCCAACCCGTAACCCTAATCCTATCCTTTTACCCTAAAACTAACCCCTAAACCTAACCCCTATACCTCACCCTAACTCTAACCCCAATCCTCATTCTAAACATACCCCTTCATAAAACACTAACTCCTAACCGCTAACTCTAACACTAACCAAAAACCCTAATCACTAATCCCTAACCCTAACGCTTAACCTTTAACCTAACCGTTAACCCTCACCCTAAATCTTAACACTGACCCTAACCTGAAACTTTAACTCTAAGCCTAACCCTTAACCCTACAGTAAGGAAGACCCTTAATGCTAATGGGATCCCTTATCCCTAACCCTAACACTACAGCTAAAAATAACCCTAACCTTGGATCCTTAAACCTAACCCCTAACACTTACTTTAACCCCAAACCCTAACCCTAATCCTAAGCATTAAACCTAACCCTATCTCTTAACCCTAAAGCTAGCCCTTACCCTAACGCCTAGATCTAACCCTAAATCTAACCTACCGCCTAATCCTAACCTTAAGCCCTAATGCTAACTCTAACTCTGAACCCTAAACCTACCCATAACCCTTAACACTAACCCTATCCGTGAACCTTAACCCTGACCCTAACCATTACCCGCACCCAAGCATTTAACCCTGACCCTTCCCCTAATCCTTAATGATAACCCTAACACTAAAAACTAACCCTAAGCCCAACACTTATCCCTAATCCTATCCCTTAATCCTAACCCTAACCCTAATGCTACCCCCTAAACGTAACCCTAACCGTGACCAGTAAACCTAACCCTAAACTCTAACACAAACCGTAGCACATAACTCTAACCCTAAAACTAACCCTTACCCTAACCCTAAACCCTAACTCTTAACCTTAACCCTAAGCGTTAACTCTCACGCTAACCTTTTATCCTAACCCTAATCCTAATCTTCAATCCTAAACCTAACACTTAACCCTAACCCTGTACCAAACTCTAACCCCTCATCTTAACCCTAACCGTAAACCTCAACCCTAAACCAAAGTGTAACCGTTAAACCTAAGAGTAACCTTTAACCCTAACCCTAATCCCTAACCCTAAGCCCTAACCCTAACACTAAACTTCATCCTTAACCCTAACCATAATCCTAACCCTAAATCTAATTCTCAGACTTCTTGCTTTCTTAGAGTTTAGAAAGCCTGCAATCCTCCCATGCCATGCGTGAAAGGAGGCTCTACCACTGTGTCCTGCATGAAACCCACGGGCCCATACCCAGAGTATGATAGAGTGGGTTCCCGGGTACAATCCCAGCCCCCTAAACTCCCCCCGCCCGCCTAATGCAGACAGGGGCCGTGCGCTAACCATAAACAATACCTTTAACAGATAACCCTAACCCTGAACGTAACACCCAACCCTGTTCCTATTTCTCCCCTTAATACGTAAACCTCACCGTGCGCCTAACTTTAACCTCTTATCCTAACGTTAATGCATAACCCATTTCCTGAGAACAACCCCATCCCATAATTCTAACCCTATCTCCTAGTCATCACTGTGACACCTAATCCCTAACCCTAATTCTAAACCGCTAACCCTAACCGTAACCCTACCTACAACCCTAACACTGACAGTAACCCTTACTTCTAACCCCAATGCTATGCCTAACAAAAACCCTAACCCTTGACCCTAACCCTTCACCCTAACCCCTAAGCCTTACCCTAACCCTTAACCCTAATCCTAATCCTAACCATTAAACCTAACCCTAGCTCTTAAAGCTAACCCTAAACCTTACCCTCACGACTAGACCTAACCCTGACACTAACCTAACACCTAACCCTAACCAGAACCCCTAAAGCTAACCCTGAACCCTATCCCTAACCCTAGCAATAAACTTCAACCCTAAACCTTAGCCCAACCCGTAACCCTAATCCTATCCTTTTACCCTAAAACTAACCCCTAAACCTAACCCCTATACCTCACCCTAACTCTAACCCCAATCCTAATTCTAACCATACCCCTTCATAAAACACTAACCGCTAGCCTAACACTAACCAAAAACCCTAATCACTAATCCCTAACCCTAACACTTAACCTTTACCCTAACCGTTAACCCTCACCCTAAATCTTAACACTGACCCTAAACTTAACCTTTAACTCTAAGCCTAACCCTTAACCCTACAGTAAGGAAGACCCTTAATGCTAATGGGATCCCTTATCCCTAACCCTAACACTACAGCTAAAAGTAACCCTAACCTTGGATCCTTAAACCTGACCCCTAACACTTACTTTAACCCCAAACCCTAACCCTAATCCTAAGCATTAAACCTAACCCTATCTCTTAACCCTAACGCTAGGCCTTACCCTAACGCCTAGATCTAACCTTAAATCTAACCTACCGCCTAATCCTAACCTTAAGCCCTAATGCTAACATTAACCCTGAACCCTAAACCTACCCGTAACCCTTAACACTAACCCTATCCGTGAACCTTAACCCTGACCCTAACCATTACCCGCACGCAAGCATTTAACCCTGAACCTAACCCTAATCCTTAATGCTAACCCTAACAGTAAACACTAACCCTAAGCCCAACACTTATCCCTAATCCTATCCCTTAACCCTAACCCTAACCCTAATGCTACCCCCTAAACGTAACCCTATCTGTGACCAGTAAACCTAACCCTAACCTCACACACAAACCATAGCACATAACTCTAACCCTAAAACTAACCCTAACCCTAACCCTAACCCTAAACCCTAACTCTTAACCTTAACCCTAAGCGTTAACTCTCACGCTAACCTTTAATCATAACCCTAATCCTAATCTTCAACCCTAAACCTAACACTTAACCCTAACCCTGTACCAAAACCTAACCCCTCATCTTAACCCTAACCGTAAACCTCAACCCTAAACCAAACTGTAACGGTTAAACCTAAGAGTAACCTTTAACCCTAACCCTAATCCCTAACCCTAAGACCTCACCCTAACACTAAACTTCATCCTTAACCCTAACCATAATCCTAACCCTAAATCTAATTCTCAGACTTCTTGCTTTCTTAGAGTTTAGAAAGCCTGCAATCCTCCCATGCCATGCGTGAAAGGAGGCTCTACCACTGTGTCCTGCATGAAACCCACGGGCCCATAGCCAGAGTATGATAGAGTGGGTTCCCGGGTACAATCCCAGCCCCCTAAACTCCCCCCGCCCGCCTAATGCAGACAGGGCCCGTGCGCTAACCATAAACAATACCTTTAACAGATAACCCTAACCCTGAACATAACACCCAACCCTGTTCCTATTTCTCCCCTTAACACGTAAACCTCACCGTGCGCCTAACTTTAACCTCTTATCCTAACGTTAATGCATAACCCATTTCCTGAGAACAACCCCATCCCATAATTCTAACCCTATCTCCTAGTCATCACTGTGACACCTAATCCCTAACCCTAATTCTAAACCGCTAACCCTAACCGTAACCCTACCTACAACCCTAACACTGACAGTAACCCTTACTTCTAACCCCAATGCTATGCCTAACAAAAACCCTAACCCTTGACCCTAACCCTTCACCCTAACCCCTAAGCCTTACCCTAACCCTTAACCCTAATCCTAATCCTAACCATTAAACCTAACCCTAGCTCTTAAAGCTAACCCTAAACCTTACCCTCACGACTAGACCTAACCCTGACACTAACCTAACACCTAACCCTAACCAGAACCCCTAAAGCTAACCCTGAACCCTATCCCTAACCCTAGCAGTAAACTTTAACCCTAAACCTAAGCCCAACCCGTAACCCTAGTCCTATCCTTTTACCCTAAAACTAACTCCTAAACCTAAACCCTATACCTCACCCTAACTCTAACCCCAATCCTAATTCTAACCATACCCCTTCATAAAACACTAACTCCTAACCGCTAACCCTAACACTAACCAAAAACCCTAATCACTAATCCCTAACCCTAACGCTTAACCTTTACCCTAACCGTTAACCCTCACCCTAAATCTTAACACTGACCCTAACCTTAACCTTTAACTCTAAGCCTAACCCTTAACCCTACAGTAAGGAAGACCCTTAATGCTAATGGGATCCCTTATCCCTAACCCTAACACTACAGCTAAAAATAACCCTAACCTTTGATCCTTAAACCTAACCCCTAACACTTACTTTAAACCCAAACCCTAACCCTAATCCTAAGCATTAAACCTAACCCTATCTCTTAACCCTAACGCTAGCCCTTACCCTAACGCCTAGATCTAACCCTAAATCTAAGGTACCGCCTAATCCTAACCTTAAGCCCTAATGCTAACACTAACCCTGAACCCTAAACCTACCCGTAACCCTTAACACTAACCCTATCCGTGAACCTTAACCCTGACCCTAACCATTACCCGCACCCAAGCATTTAACCCTGACCCTACCCTAATCCTTAATGATAACCCTAACCCTAAACCCTAAACCTAAGACCAACACTTAACCCTAACCCTAACCCTAACCCTAACCCTAACTCTAAGCCCAACACTTAACCCTATTCTTATCCCTTACCCTAACCCTAATGCTAACGCTAAAACGTAACCCCAACCGTGACCAGTAAACCTAACCCTAACCTCTAACACAAACCATAGCACATAACTCTAACCCTAAAACTAACCCTAACCCTAAACATAACCCTAAACCCTAACTCTTAACCTTAACCCTAAGCGTTAACTCTCACGCTAACCTTTAATCCTAACCCTAATCCTAATCTTCAACCCTAAACCTAACACTTAACCCTAACCCTGTACCAAACCCTACCCCTCATCTTAACCCTAACCGTAAACCTCAACCCTAAAACAAAGTGTAACCGTTAAACCTAAGAGTAACCTTTAACCCTAACCCTAATCCCTAACCCTAAGCCCTCACCCTAACACTAAACTTCATCCTTAACCCTAACCATAATCCGAACCCTAAATCTAATTCTCAGACTTCTTACTTTCTTAGAGTTTAGAAAGCCTGCAATCCTCCCATGCCATGCGTGAAAGGAGGCTCTACCACTCTGTCCTGCATGAAACCCACGGGCCCATACCCAGAGTATGATAGAGTGGGTTCCCGGGTAGAATCCCAGCCCCCTAAACTCCCCCCGCCCGCCTAATGCAGACAGGGCCCGTCTGCTAAGCATAAACAATACCTTTAACAGATAACCCTAACCCTGAACATAACACCCAACCCTGTTCCTATTTCTCCCCTTAACACGTAAACCTCACCGTGCGCCTAACTTTAACCTCTTATCCTAACGTTAATGCATAACCCATTTCCTGAGAACAACCCCATCCCATAATTCTAACCCTATCTCCTAGTCATCACTGTGACACCTAATCCCTAACCCTAATTCTAAACCGCTAACCCTAACCGTAACCCTACCTACAACCCTAACACTGACAGTAACCCTTACTTCTAACCCCAACGCTATGCCTAACAAAAACCCTAACCCTTGAACCTAACCCTTCACCCTCACCCCTAAGCCTTACCCTAACCCTTAACCCTAATCCTAATCCTAACCATTAAACCTAACCCTAGCTCTTAAAGCTAACCCTAAACCTTACCCTCAAGACTAGACCTAACCCTGACACTAACCTAACACCTAACCCTAACCAGAACCCCTAAAGCTAACCCTGAACCCTATCTCTAACCCTAGCAGTAAACTTTAACCCTAAACCTAAGCCCAACCCGTAACCCTAATCCTATCCTTTTACCCTAAAACTAACCCCTAAACCTAACCCCTATACCTCACCCTAACTCTAACCCTAATCCTAATTCTAACCATACCCCTTCATCAAACACTAACTCCTAACCGCTAACCCTAACACTAACCAAAAACCCTAATGACTAATCCCTAACCCTAACGCTTAACCTTTACCCTAACCGTTAACCCTCACCCTAAATCTTAACACTGACCCTAACCTTAACCTTTAACTCTAAGCCTAACCCTTAACCCTACAGTAAGGAAGACCCTTAATGCTAATGGGATCCCTTATCCCTAACCCTAACACTACAGCAAAAATTAACCCTAAACTTTGATCCTGAAACCTAATCCCTAACACTTACTTTAACCCCAAACCATAACCCTAATCCTAAGCATTAAACCTAACCCTATCTCTTAACCCTAACGCTAGCCCTTACCCTAACGCCTAGATCTAACCCTAAATCTAACCTACCGCCTAATCCTAACCTTAAGCCCTAATGCTAACTCTAACCCTGAACCCTAAACCTACCCGTAACCCTTAACACTAACCCTATCCGTGAACCTTCACCCTGACCCTAACCATTACCCGCACCCAAGCATTTAACCCTGACCCTACCCCTAATCCTTAATGATAACCCTAACACTAAACCCTAACCCTAAGCCCAACACTTATCCCTAATCCTATCCCTTAATCCTAACCCTAATGCTAAACCCTAAACGTAACTCTAAACGTGACCAATAAACCTAACCCTAAACTCTAACACAAACCATAGCACTAAACTAACTAAAACTAACCCTATCCCTAACCCTAACCCTAAACCCTAACTCTTAACCTTAACCCTAAGCGTTAACTCTCACGCTAAGCTTTAATCCTAAACCTAATCCTAATCTTCAACCCTAAACCTAACACTTAACCCTAACCCTGTACCATAACCTAACCCCTCATCTTAACCCTAATCGTAAACCTCAACCCTAAACCAAAGTGTAACCGTTAAACCTAAGAGTAACCTTTAACCCTAACCCTAATACCTAAGCCTAAGCCCTCACCCTAACACTAAAATTCATTCTTAACCCTAACCATAATCCAACCCTAAATCTCATTCTCACACTTCTTCCTTTCTTAGAGTTTAGAAAGCCTGCCATCCTCCCATGCCATGGGTGAAAGGAGGCTCTACCACTGTGTCCTGCATGAAACCCATGGGCCCATACCCAGAGTATGATAGAGTGGGTTCCCGGGTACAATCCCAGCCCCCTAAACTCCCCCCGCCCGCCTAATGCAGACAGGGCCCGTGCGCTAAGCATAAACAATACCTTTAACAGATAACCCTAACCCTGAACATAACACCCAACCCTGTTCCTATTTCTCCCCTTAACACGTAAACCTCCCCGTGCGCCTAACTTTAACCTCTTATCCTAACGTTAATGCATAACCCATTTCCTGAGAACAACCGCTATCCCATAATTCTAACCCTATCTCCTAGTCATCACTGTGACACCTAATCCCTAACCCTAATTCTAAACCGCTAACCCTAACCGTAACCCTACCTACAACCCTAACACTGACAGTAACCCTTACTTCTAACCCCAACGCTATGCCTAACAAAAACCCTAACCCTTGACCCTAACCCTTCACCCTAACCCCTAAGCCTTACCCTAACCCTTAACCCTAATCCTAATCCTAACCATTAAACCTAACCCTAGCTCTTAAAGCTAACCCTAAAACTTACCCTCACGACTAGACCTAACCCTGACACTAACCTAACACCTAACCCTAACCAGAACCACTAAAGCTAAGCCTGAACCCTATCCCTAACCCTAGCAGTAAAGTTTAACCCTAAACCTAAGCCCAACCCGTAACCCTAATCCTATCCTTTTACCCTAAAACTAACCCCTAAACCTAACCCCTATACCTCACCCTAACTCTAACCCCAATCCTAATTCTAACCATACCCCTTCATAAAACACTAACTTCTAACCGCTAACCCTAACGCTAACCAAAAACCCTAATCACTAATCCCTAACCCTAACGCTTAAGCTTTACCCTAACCGTTAACCCTCACCCTAAATCTTAACACTGACCCTAACCTTAACCTTTAACTCTAAGCCTAACCCTTAACCCTACAGTAAGGAAGACCCTTAATGCTAATGGGATCCCTTATCCCTAACCCTAACACTACAGCTAAAAATAACCCTAACCTTTGATCCTTAAACCTAACCCCTAACACTTACTTTAACCCCAAACCCTAACACTAATCCTAAGCATTAAACCTAACCCTATCTCTTAACCCTAACGCTAGCCCTTACCCGAACGCCTAGATCTAACCCTAAATCTAACCTACCGCCTAATCCTAACCTTAAGCCCTAATGGTAACTCTAACCCTGAACCCTAAACCTACCCGTAAACCTTAACACTAACCCTATCCGTGAACCTTCACCCTGACCCTAACCATTACCCGCACCCAAGCATTTAACCCTGACCCTACCCCTAATCCTTAATGATAACCCTAACACTAAACCCTAACCCTAAGCCCAACACTTATCCCTAATCCTATCCCTTAATCCTAACCCTAATGCTAAACCCTAAACGTAACTCTAAACATGACCAATAAACCTAACCCTAAACTCTAACACAAACCATAGCACTAAACTAACTAAAACTAACCCTATCCCTAACCCTAACCCTAAACCCTAACTCTTAACCTTAACCCTAAGCGTTAACTCTCACGCCAAGCTTTAATCCTAAACCTAATCCTAATCTTCAACCCTAAACCTAACACTTAACCCTAACCCTGTACCATAACCTAACCCCTCATCTTAACCCTAATCGTAAACCTCAACCCTAAACCAAAGTGTAACCGTTAAACCTAAGAGTAACCTTTAACCCTAACCCTAATACCTAAGCCTAAGCCCTCACCCTAACACTAAAATTCATTCTTAACCCTAACCATAATCCAACCCTAAATCTCATTCTCACACTTCTTCCTTTCTTAGAGTTTAGAAAGCCTGCCATCCTCCCATGCCATGGGTGAAAGGAGGCTCTACCACTGTGTCCTGCATGAAACCCATGGGCCCATACCCAGAGTATGATAGAGTGGGTTCCCGGGTACAATCCCAGCCCCCTAAACTCCCCCCGCCCGCCTAATGCAGACAGGGCCCGTGCGCTAAGCATAAACAATACCTTTAACAGATAACCCTAACCCTGAACATAACACCCAACCCTGTTCCTATTTCTCCCCTTAACACGTAAACCTCCCCGTGCGCCTAACTTTAACCTCTTATCCTAACGTTAATGCATAACCCATTTCCTGAGAACAACCGCTATCCCATAATTCTAACCCTATCTCCTAGTCATCACTGTGACACCTAATCCCTAACCCTAATTCTAAACCGCTAACCCTAACCGTAACCCTACCTACAACCCTAACACTGACAGTAACCCTTACTTCTAACCCCAACGCTATGCCTAACAAAAACCCTAACCCTTGACCCTAACCCTTCACCCTAACCCCTAAGCCTTACCCTAACCCTTAACCCTAATCCTAATCCTAACCATTAAACCTAACCCTAGCTCTTAAAGCTAACCCTAAAACTTACCCTCACGACTAGACCTAACCCTGACACTAACCTAACACCTAACCCTAACCAGAACCACTAAAGCTAAGCCTGAACCCTATCCCTAACCCTAGCAGTAAAGTTTAACCCTAAACCTAAGCCCAACCCGTAACCCTAATCCTATCCTTTTACCCTAAAACTAACCCCTAAACCTAACCCCTATACCTCACCCTAACTCTAACCCCAATCCTAATTCTAACCATACCCCTTCATAAAACACTAACTCCTAACCGCTAACCCTAACGCTAACCAAAAACCCTAATCACTAATCCCTAACCCTAACGCTTAAGCTTTACCCTAACCGTTAACCCTCACCCTAAATCTTAACACTGACCCTAACCTTAACCTTTAACTCTAAGCCTAACCCTTAACCCTACAGTAAGGAAGACCCTTAATGCTAATGGGACCCCTTATCCCTAACCCTAACACTACAGCTAAAAATAACCCTAACCTTTGATCCTTAAACCTAACCCCTAACACTTACTTTAACCCCAAACCCTAACACTAATCCTAAGCATTAAACCTAACCCTATCTCTTAACCCTAACGCTAGCCCTTACCCGAACGCCTAGATCTAACCCTAAATCTAACCTACCGCCTAATCCTAACCTTAAGCCCTAATGCTAACTCTAACCCTGAACCCTAAACCTACCCGTAAACCTTAACACTAACCCTATCCGTGAACCTTAACCCTGACCCTAACCATTACCCGCACCCAGGCATTTAACCCTGACCCTACCCCTAGTCCTTAATGATAACCCTAACACTAAACCCTAACCCTAAGGCCAACACTTAACCGTAATCCTATCCCTTAACCCTAACCCTAACCCTAACCCTAATGCTAACCCCTAAACGTAACCCTAACCGTCACCAGTAAACCTAACCCTAACCTCTAACACAAACCATAGCACATAACTCTAACCCTAAAACTAACCCTAACCCTAAACCTAACCCTAAACCCTAACTCTTAACCTTAACCCTAAGCGTTAACTCTCACGCTATCCTATAATCCTAACCCTAATCCTAATCTTCAACCCTAAACCTTACACTTAACCCTAACCCTGTACCAAACCCTAACCCCTCATCTTAACCCTAACCGTAAACCTCAACCCTAAACCAAAGTGTAACCGTTAAACCTAAGACTAACCTTTAACCCTAACCCTAATCCCTAACCCTAAGCCCTCACCCTAACACTGAACTTCATCCTTAACCCTAACCAGAATCCTAACCCTAAATCTAATTCTCAGACTTCTTGCTTTCTTAGAGTTTAGAAAGCCTGCAATCCTCCCATGCCATGCGTGAAAGGAGGCTCTACCACTGTGTCCTGTATGAAACCCACGGACCCATACCCAGAGTATGATAGAGTGGGTTCCCGGGTACAATCCCAGCCCCCAAAATTCCCCCCCGCCCGCCTAATGCAGACAGGGCCCGTGCGCTAAGCATAAACAATACCTTTAACAGATAACCCTAACCCTGAACATAACACCCAACCGTGTTCCTATTTCTCCCCTTAACACGTAAACTTCACCGTGCGCCTAACTTTAACCTCTTATCCTAACGTTAATGCATAACCCATTTCCTGAGAACAACCCCTATCCCATAATTCTAACCCTATCTCCTAGTCATCACTGTGACACCTAATCCCTAACCCTAATTCCAAACCGCTAACCCTAACCGTAACCCTACCTACAACCCTAACACTGACAGTAACCCTTACTTCTATCCCCAACGCTATGCCTAACAAAAACCCTAACCCTTGACCCTAACCCTTCACCCTAACCCCTAAGACTTACCCTAACCCTTAACCCTAATCCTAATCCTAACCATTAAACCTAACCCTAGCTCTTAAAGCTAACCCTAAACCTTACCCTCACGACTAGACCTAACCCTGACACTAACCTAACACTTAACCCTCACCAGAACCCCTAAAGCTAACCCTGAACCCTATCCCTAACCCTAGCAGTAAACTTTAAACCTAAACCTAAGCACAACCCGTAACCCTAATCCTATCCTTTTACCCTAAAACTAACCCCTAAACCTAACCCCTATACCTCACCCTAACTCTAACCCCAATCCTAATTCTAACCATACCCCTTCATAAAACACTAACCGCTAACCTAACACTAACCAAAAACCCTAATCACTAATCCCTAACCCTAACGCTTAACCTTTACCCTAACCGTTAACCCTCACCCTAAATCTTAACACTGACCCTAACCTTAACCTTTAACTCTAAGCCTAACCCTTAACCCTACAGTAAGGAAGACCCTTAATGCTAATGGGATCCCTTATCCCTAACCCTAACAGTACAGCTAAAAATAACCCTAACCTTGGATCCTTAAACCTAACCCCTAACACTTACTTTAACCCCAAACCCTAACCCTAATCCTAAGCATTAAACCTAACCCTATCTCTCAACCCTAACGCTAGCCCTTACCCTAACGCCTAGATCTAACCCTAAATCGAACCTACCGCCTAATCCTAACCTTAAGCCCTAATGCTAACTCTAACCCTGAACCCTAAACCTACCCATAACCCTTAACACTAACCCAATCCGTGAACCTTAACCCTGACCCTAACCATTACCCGCACCCAAGCATTTAACCCTGACCCTACCCCTAATCCTTAATGATAACACTAACACTAAACCCTAACCCTAAGCCCAACACTTAACCCTAATCCTATCCCTTAACCCTAACCCTAACGCAAACCCCTAAACGTAACCCTAACCGTCACCAGTAAACCTAACCTTAACCTCTAACACAAACCATAGCACATAACTCTAACCCTAAAACGAACCCTAAACCTAACCCTAACCCCTAACTCTTAACCTTAACCCTAAGCGTTAACTCTCACGCTAACCTTTAATCCTAACCCTAATCCTAATCTTCAACCCTAAACCTAACACTTAACCCTAACCCTGTACCAAACCCTAACCCCTCATCTTAACCCTAACCGTAAACCTCAACCCTAAACCAAAGTGTAACCGTTAAACCTAAGAGTAACCTTTAACCCTAACCCTAATCCCTAACCCTAAGCCCTCACCCTAACACTAAACTTCATCCTTAACCCTAACCAGAATCCTAACCCTAAATCTAATTCTCAGACTTCTTGCTTTCTTAGAGTTTAGAAAGCCTGCAATCCTCCCATGCCATGCGTGAAAGGAGGCTCTACCACTGTGTCCTGTATGAAACCAACGGACCCCTACCCAGAGAATGATGGAGTGCGTTCCCGGGTACAATCCCAGCCCCCAAAACTCCCCCCCGACCGCCTAATGCAGACAGGGCCCGTGCGCTAAGCATAAACAATACCTTTAACAGATAACCCTAACCCTGAACATAACACCCAACCCTGTTCCTATTTCTCCCCTTAACACGTAAACTTCACCGTGCGCCTAACTTTAACCTCTTATCCTAACGTTAATGCATAACACATTTCCTGAGAACAACCCCTATCCCATAATTCTAACCCTAACTCCTAGTCATCACTGTGACACCTAATCCCTAACCCTAATTCTAAACCGCTAACCCTAACCGTAACCCTACCTACAACCCTAACACTGACAGTAACCCTTATTTCAAACCCCAATGCTATGCCTAACAAAAACCCTAATCCTGCACCCTAACCCCTAAG
>NW_027182908.1:120000-145000 GCF_041146395.1 Eulemur rufifrons | reverse complement strand
ATCCTAATCCTAACCATTAAACCTAACCCTAGCTCTTAAAGCTAACCCTAAACCTTACCCTCACGACTAGACCTAACCCTGACACTAACCTAACACCTAACCCTACCAGAACCCCTAAAGCTAACCCTGAACCCTATCCCTAACCCTAGCAGTAAACTTTAACCCTAAACCTAAGCCCAACCCGTAACCTTAATCCTATCCTTTTACCCTAAAACTAACCCCTAAACCTAACCCCTATACCTCACCCTAACTCTAACCCCAATCCTAATTCTAACCATACCCCTTCATAAAACACTAACTCCTAACCGCTAACCCTAACACTAACCAAAAACCCTAATCACTAATCCCTAACCCTAACGCTTAACCTTTACCCTAACCGTTAACCCTCACCCTAAATCTTAACACTGACCCTAACCTTAACCTTTAACTCTAAGCCTAACCCTTAACCCTACAGTAAGGAAGACCCTTAATGCTAATGGGATCCCTTATCCCTAACCCTAACACTACAGCTAAAAATAACCCTAACCTTTTATCCTTAAACCTAACCCCTAACACTTACTTTAACCCCAAACCCTAACCCTAATCCTAAGCATTAAACCTAACCCTAACTCTTAACCCTAACGCTAGCCCTTACCCTAATGCCTAGATCTAACCCTAAATCGAACCTACCGCCTAATCCTAACCTTAACCCCTAATGCTAACTCTAACCCTGAACCCTAAACCTACCCGTAACCCTTAACACTAACCCTATCCGTGAACCTTAACCCTGACCCTAACCATTACCCGCACCCAAGCATTTAACCCTGACCCTACCCCTAATCCTTAATGATAACCCTAACACTAAACCCTCACTCTACTCCCAACACTTAACCCTAATCCTATCCCTTAACCCTAACCCTAATGCTAACCCCTAAACGTAACCCTCACCGTGCCCATTAAACCTAACCCTAACCTCTAACACAAACCATAGCACATAACTCTAACCCTAAAACGAACCCTAAACCTAACCCTAACCCCTAACACTTAAGCTTAACACTAAGCGTTAACTCTCACGCTAACCTTTAATCCTAACCCTAATCCTAATCTTCAACCCTAAACCTAAAACTTAACCCTAACCCTGTACCAAACCCTAACCCCTCATCTTAACCCTAACCGTAAACCTCAACCCTAAACCAAAGTGTAACCGTTAAACCTAAGAGTAGCCTTTAAACCTAACCCTAATCCCTAACCCTAAGCCCTCACCCTAACACTAAACTTCATCCTTAACCCTAACCATAATCCTACCCCTAAATCTAATTCTCAGACTTCTTGCTTTCTTAGAGTTTAGAAAGCCTGCCATCCTCCCATGCCATGCGTGAAAGGAGGCTCTACCACTTTGTCCTGCATGAAACCCACGGGCCCATACCCAGAGTATGATAGAGTGGGTTCCCGGGTACAATCCCAGCCCCCTAAACTCCCCCCGCCCGCCTAATGCAGACAGGGCCCGTGCGCTAAGCATAAACAATACCTTTAACAGATAACCCTAACCCTGAACATAACACCCAACCCTGTTCCTATTTCTCCCCTTAACACGTAAACCTCACCGTGCTCCTAAGTTTAACCTCTTATCCTAACGTTAATGCATAACCCATTTCCTGAGAACAACCCCATCCCATAATTCTAACCCTATCTCCTAGTCATCACTGTGACACCTAATCCCTAACCCTAATTCTAAACCGCTAACCCTAACCGTAACCCTACCTACAACCCTGACACTGACAGTAACCCTTACTTCTAACCCCAACGCTATGCCTAACAAAAACCCTAACCCTTCACCCTAACCCTTCACCCTAACCCCTAAGCCTTAACCCTAATCCTAATCCTAACCATTAAACCTAACCCTAGCTCTTAAAGCTAACCCTAAACCTTACCCTCACGACTAGACCTAACCCTGACACTAACCTAACACCTAACCCTAACCAGAACCCCTAAAGCTAACCCTGAACCCTATCCCTAACCCTAGCAGTAAACTTTAACCCTAAACCTAAGCCCAACCCGTAACCTTAATCCTATCCTTTTACCCTAAAACTAACCCCTAAACCTAACCCCTATACCTCACCCTAACTCTAACCCCAATCCTAATTCTAACCATACCCCTTCATAAAACACTAACTCCTAACCGCTAACCCTAACACTAACCAAAAACCCTAATCACTAATCCCTAACCCTAACGCTTAACCTTTACCCTAACCGTTAACCCTCTCCCTAAATCTTAACACTGACCCTAACCTTAACCTTTAACTCTAAGCCTAACCCTTAACCCTACAGTAAGGAAGACCCTTAATGCTAATGGGATCCCTTATCCCTAACCCTAACACTACAGCTAAAAATAACCCTAACCTTTGATCCTGAAACCTAACCCCTAAAACTTACTTTAACCCCAAACCCTAACCCTAATCCTAAGCATTAAACCTAACCCTATCTCTTAACCCTAACGCTAGCCCTTACCCTAATGCCTAGATCTAACCCTAAATCGAACCTACCGCCTAATCCTAACCTTAAGCCCTAATGCTAACTCTAACCCTGAACCCTAAACCTACCCGTAACCCTTAACACTAACCCTATCCGTGAACTTTAACCCTGACCCTAACCATTACCCGCACCCAAGCATTTAACCCTGACCCTACCCCTAATCCTTAATGATAACCCTAACACTAAACCCTCACCCTACTCCCAGCACTTAACCCTAATCCTATCCCTTAACCCTAACCCTAATGCTAACCCCTAAACGTAACCCTCACCGTGACCATTAAACCTAACCCTAACCTCTAACACAAACCATAGCACATAACTCTAACCCTAAAAGGAACCCTAAACCTAACCCTAACCCCTAACTCTTAAGCTTAACACTAAGCGTTAACTCTCACGCTAACCTTTAATCCTAACCCTAATCCTAATCTTCAACCCTAAACCTAACACTTAACCCTAACCCTGTACCAAACCCTAACCCCTCATCTTAACCCTAACCGTAAACCTCAACCCTAAACCAAAGTGTAACCGTTAAACCTAAGAGTAGCCTTTAACCCTAACCCTAATCCCTAACCCTAAGCCCTCACCCTAACACTAAACTTCATCCTTAACCCTAACCATAATCCTACCCTTAAATCTAATTCTCAGACTTCTTGCTTTCTTAGAGTTTACAAAGCCTGCCATCCTCCCATGCCATGCGTGAAAGGAGGCTCTACCACTGTGTCCTGCATGAAACCCACGGGCCCATACCCAGAGTATGATAGAGTGGCTTCCCGGGTACAATCCCAGCCCCCTAAACTCCCCCCGCCCGCCTAATGCAGACAGGGCCCGTGCACTAACCATAAACAATACCTTTAACAGATAACCCTAACCCTGAACATAACACCCAACCCTGTTCCTATTTCTCCCCTTAACACGTAAACCTCACCGTGCGCCTAACTTTAACCTCTTATCCTAACGTTAATGCATAACCCATTTCCTGAGAACAAACCCATCCCATAATTCTAACCCTATCTCCTAGTCATCACTGTGACACCTAATCCCTAACCCTAATTCTAAACCGCTAACCCTAACCGTAACCCTACCTACAACCCTGACACTGACAGTAACCCTTACTTCTAACCCCAACGCTATGCCTAACAAAAACCCTAACCCTTCACACTAACCCCTAAGCCTTACCCTAACCCTTAACCCTAATCCTAATCCTAACCATTAAACCTAACCCTAGCTCTTAAAGCTAACCCTAAACCTTACCCTCACGACTAGACCTAACCCTGACACTAACCTAACACCTAACCCTAACCAGAACCCCTAAAGCTAACCCTGAACCCTATCCCTAACCCTAGCAGTAAACTTTAACCCTAAACCTAAGCCCAACCCGTAACCCTAATCCTATCCTTTTACCCTAAAACTAACCCCTAAACCTAACCCCTATACCTCACCCTAACTCTAACCCCAATCCTAATTCTAACCATACCCCTTCATAAAACACTAACTCCTAACCGCTAACCCTAACACTAACCAAAATCCTAATCACTAATCCCTAACCCTAACGCTTAACCTTTACCCTAACCGTTAACCCTCACCCTAAATCTTAACACTGACCCTAACCTGAACCTTTAACTCTAAGCCTAACCCTTAACCCTACAGTAAGGAAGACCCTTAATGCTAATGGGATCCCTTATCCCTAACCCTAACACTACAGCTAAAAATAACCCTAACCTTGGATCCTTAAACCTAACCCCTAACACATACTTTAACCCCAAACCCTAACCCTAATCCTAAGCATTAAACCTAACCCTATCTCTTAAGCCTAACGCTAGCCCTTACCCGAACGCCTAGATCTAACCCTAAATCGAACCTACCGCCTAATCCTAACCTTAAGCCCTAATGCTAACTCTAACCCTGAACCCTAAACCTACCCGTAACCCTTAACACTAACCCTATCCGTGAACCTTAACCCTGACCCTAACCATTACCCGCACCCAGGCATTTAACCCTGACCCTACCCCTAGTCCTTAATGATAACCCTAACACTAAACCCTAACCCTAAGGCCAACACTTAACCGTAATCCTATCCCTTAACCCTAACCCTAACCCTAACCCTAATGCTAACCCCTAAACGTAACCCTAACCGTCACCAGTAAACCTAAACCTAACCTCTAACACAAACCATAGCACATAACTCTAACCTTAAAACTAACCCTAACCCTAAACCTAACCCTAAACCCTAACTCTTAACCTTAACCCTAAGCGTTAACTCTCACGCTATCCTATAATCCTAACCCTAATCCTAATCTTCAACCCTAAACCTTACACTTAACCCTAACCCTGTACCAAACCCTAACCCCTCATCTTAACCCTAACAGTAAACCTCAACCCTAAACCAAAGTGTAACCGTTAAACCTAAGAGTAACCTTTAACCCTAACCCTAATCCCTAACCCTAAGCCCTCACCCTAACACTAAACTTCATCCTTAACCCTAACCAGAATCCTAACCCTAAATCTAATTCTCAGACTTCTTGCTTTCTTAGAGTTTAGAAAGCCTGCAATCCTCCCATTCCATGCGTTAAAGGAGGCTCTACCACTGTGTCCTGTATGAAACCCACGGGCCCATACCCAGAGTATGATAGAGTGGGTTCCCGGGTACAATCTCAGCCCCCAAAACTCCCCCCCACCCGCCTAATGCAGGCAGGGCCCGTGCGCTAAGCATAAACAATAACTTTAACAGATAACCCTAACCCTGAACATAACACCCAACCCTGTTCCTATTTCTCCCCTTAACACGTAAACTTCACCGTGCGCCTAACTTTAACCTCTTATCCTAACGTTAATGCATAACCCATTTCCTGAGAACAACCCCTATCCCATAATTCTAACCCTATCTCCTAGTCATCACTGTGACACCTAATCCCTAACCCTAATTCCAAACCGCTAACCCTAACGGTAACCCTACCTACAACCCTAACACTGACAGTAACCGTTACTTCTAACCCCAACGCTATGCCTAACAAAAACCCTAACCCTTGACCCTAACCCTTCACCCTAACCCCTAAGCCTTACCCTAACCCTTAACCCTAATCCTAATCCTAACCATGAAACCTAACCCTAGCTCTTAAAGCTAACCCTAAACTTTACCCTCATGACTAGACCTAACCCTGACACTAACCTAACACTTAAACCTCACCAGAACCCCTAAAGCTAACCCTGACCCTATCCCTAACCCTAGCAGTAAACTTTAACCCTAAACCTAAGCCCAACCCGTAACCCTAATCCTATCCTTTTACCCTAAAACTAACCCCTAAACCTAACCGCTATACCTCACCCTAACTCTAACCCCAATCCTAATTCTAACCATACCCCTTCATAAAACACTAACTGCTAACCTAACACTAACCAAAAACCCTAATCACTAATCCCTAACCCTAACACTTAACCTTTACCCTAACCGTTAACCCTCACCCTAAATCTTAACACTGACCCTAATCTTAACCTTTAACTCTAAGCCTAACTCTTAACCCTACAGTAAGGAAGACCTTTAATGCTAATGGGATCCCTTATCCCTAACCCTAACACTACAGCTAAAAATAACCCTAATCTTTGATCCTGAAACCTAACCCCTAACACTTACTTTAACCCCAAACCCTAACCCTAATCCTAAGCATTAAACCTAACCCTATCTCTTAACCCTAACGCTAGCCCTTACCCTAATGCCTAGATCTAACCCTAAATCGAACCTACCGCCTAATCCTAACCTTAAGCCCTAATGCTAACTCTAATCCTGAACCCTAAACCTACCCGTAACCCTTAACACTAACCCTATCCGTGAACCTTAACCCTGACCCTAACCATTACCCGCACCCAAGCATTTAACCCTGACCCTACCCCTAATCCTTAATGATAACCCTAACACTAAACCCTCACCCTACTCCCAACACTTAACCCTAATCCTATCCCTTAACCCTAACCCTAATGCTAACCCCTAAACGTAACCCTCACCGTGACCATTAAACCTAACCCTAACCTCTAACACAAACCATAGCACATAACTCTAACCCTAAAACGAACCCTAAACCTAACCCTAACCCCTAACTCTTAAGCTTAACACTAAGCGTTAACTCTCACGCTAACCTTTAATCCTAACCCTAATCCTAATCTTCAACCCTAAACCTAACACTTAACCCTAACCCTGTACCAAACCCTAACCCCTCATCTTAACCCTAACCGTAAACCTCAACCCTAAACCAAAGTGTAACCGTTAAACCTAAGAGTAGCCTTTAACCCTAACTCTAATCCCTAACCCTAAGCCCTCACCCTAACACTAAACTTCATCCTTAACCCTAACCAGAATCCTAACCCTAAATCTAATTCTCAGACTTCTTGCTTTCTTAGAGTTTAGAAAGCCTGCCATCCTCCCATGCCATGCGTGAAAGGAGGCTCTACCACTGTGTCCTGCATGAAACCCACGGGCCCATACCCAGAGTATGATAGAGTGGGTTCCCGGGTACAATCCCAGCCCCCTAAACTCCCCCCGCCCGCCTAATGCAGACAGGGCCCGTGCGCTAACCATAAACAATACCTTTAACAGATAACCCTAACCCTGAACATAACACCCAACCCTGTTCCTGTTTCTCCCCTTAACACGTAAACCTCACCGTGCGCCTAACTTTAACCTCTTATCCTAACGTTAATGCATAACCCATTTCCTGAGAACAACCCCATCCCATAATTCTAACCCTATCTCCTAGTCATCACTGTGACACCTAATCCCTAACCCTAATTCTAAACCGCTAACCCTAACCGTAACCCTACCTACAACCCTGACACTGACAGTAACCCTTACTTCTAACCCCAACGCTATGCCTAACAAAAACCCTAACCCTTCACCCTAACCCCTAAGCCTTACCCTAACCCTTAACCCTAATCCTAATCCTAACCATTAAACCTAACCCTAGCTCTTAAAGCTAACCCTAAACCTTACCCTCACGACTAGACCTAACGCTGACACTAACCTAACACCTAACCCTAACCAGAACCCCTAAAGCTAACCCTGAACCCTATCCCTAACCCTAGCAGTAAACTTTAACCCTAAACCTAAGCCCAACCCGTAACCCTAATCCTATCCTTTTACCCTAAAACTAACCCCTAAACCTAACCCCTATACCTCACCCTAACTCTAACCCCAATCCTAATTCTAACCATACCCCTTCATAAAACACTAACTCCTAACCGCTAACCCTAACACTAACCAAAAATCCTAATCACTAATCCCTAACCCTAACGCTTAACCTTTACCCTAACCGTTAACCCTCACCCTAAATCTTAACACTGACCCTAACCTGAACCTTTAACTCTAAGCCTAACCCTTAACCCTACAGTAAGGAAGACCCTTAATGCTAATGGGATCCCTTATCCCTAACCCTAACACTACAGCTAAAAATAACCCTAACCTTGGATCCTTAAACCTAACCCCTAACACTTACTTTAACCCCAAACCCTAACCCTAATCCTAAGCATTAAACCTAACCCTATCTCTTAAGCCTAACGCTAGCCCTTACCCTAACGCGTAGATCTAACCCTAAATCGAACCTACCGCCTAATCCTAACCTTAAGCCCTAATGCTAACTCTAACCCTGAACCCTAAACCTACCCGTAACCCTTAACACTAACCCTATCCGTGAACCTTAACCCTGACCCTAACCATTACCCGCACCCAGGCATTTAACCCTGACCCTACCAATAGTCCTTAATGATAACACTAACACTAAACCCTAACCCTAAGGCCAACACTTAACCGTAATCCTATCCCTTAACCCCATCCCTAACCCTAACCCTAATGCTAACCCCTAAACGTAACCCTAACCGTCACCAGTAAACCTAACCCTAAACTCTAACACAAACCATAGCACATAACTCTAACCCTAAAACTAACCCTAACCCTAAACCTAACCCTAAACCCTAACTCTTAACCTTAACCCTAAGCGTTAACTCTCACGCTATCCTATAATCCTAACCCTAATCCTAATCTTCAACCCTAAACCTTACACTTAACCCTAACCCTGTACCAAACACTAACCCCTCATCTTAACCCTAACAGTAAACCTCAACCCTAAACCAAAGTGTAACCGTTAAACCTAAGAGTAACCTTTAACCCTAACCCTAATCCCTAACCCTAAGCCCTCACCCTAACACTAAACTTCATCCTTAACCCTAACCAGAATCCTAACCCTAAATCTAATTCTCAGACTTCTTGCTTTCTTAGAGTTTAGAAAGCCTGCAATCCTCCCATGCCATGCGTTAAAGGAGGCTCTACCACTGTGTCCTGTATGAAACCCACGGGCCCATACCCAGAGTATGATAGAGTGGGTTCCCGGGTACAATCTCAGCCCCCAAAACTCCCCCCCTCCCGCCTAATGCAGACAGGGCCCGTGCGCTAAGCATAAACAATACCTTTAACAGATAACCCTAACCCTGAACATAACACCCAACCCTGTTCCTATTTCTCCCCTTAACACGTAAACTTCACCGTGCGCCTAACTTTAACCTCTTATCCTAACGTTAATGCATAACCCATTTCCTGAGAACAACCCCTATCCCATAATTCTAACCCTATCTCCTAGTCATCACTGTGACACCTAATCCCTAACCCTAATTCCAAACCGCTAACCCTAACCGTAACCCTACCTACAACCCTAACACTGACAGTAACCCTTACTTCTAACCCCAACGCTATGCCTAACAAAAACCCTAACCCTTGACCCTAACCCTTCACCCTAACCCCTAAGACTTACCCTAACCCTTAACCCTAATCCTAATCCTAACCATTAAACCTAACCCTAGCTCTTAAAGCTAACCCTAAACCTTACCCTCACGACTAGACCTAACCCTGACACTAACCTAACACTTAACCCTCACCAGAACCCCTAAAGCTAACCCTGAACCCTATCCCTAACCCTAGCAGTAAACTTTAACCCTAAACCTAAGCCCAACCCGTAACCCTAATCCTATCCTTTTACCCTAAAACTAACCCCTAAACCTAACCCCTATACCTCACCCTAACTCTAACCCCAATCCTAATTCTAATCATACCCCTTCATAAAACACTAACCGCTAACCTAACACTAACCAAAAACCCTAATCACTAATCCCTAACCCTAACACTTAACCTTTACCCTAACCGTTAACCCTCACCCTAAATCTTAACACTGACCCTAACCTTAACCTTTAACTCTAAGCCTAACCCTTAACCCTACAGTAAGGAAGACCCTTAATGCTAATGGGATCCCTTATCCCTAACCCTAACACTACAGCTAAAAATAACCCTAACCTTTGATCCTTAAACCTAACCCCTAACACTTACTTTAACCCCAAACCCTAACCCTAATCCTAAGCATTAAACCTAACACTATCTCTGAACCCTAACGCTAGCCCTTACCCTAACGCCTAGATCTAACCCTAAATCGAATCTACCGCCTAATCCTAAACTTAAGCCCTAATGCTAACTCTAACCCTGAACCCTAAACCTACCCGTAACCCTTAACACTAACCCTATCCGTGAACCTTAAACCTGACCCTAAACATTACCCGCACCCAAGCATTTAACCCTGACCCTACACCTAATCCTTAATGATAACACTAACACTAAACCCTAACCCTAAGCCCAACACTTAACCCTAATCCTATCCCTTAACCCTAACCCTAACGCAAACCCCTAAACATAACCCTAACCGTGACCAGTAAACCTAACCTTAACCTCTAACACAAACCATAGCACATAACTCTAACCCTAAAACTAAACCTAACCCCAACCCTAACCCTAAACCCTAACTCTTAACCTTAAACCTAAGCGTTAACTCTCACGCTAACCTTTAATCCTAACCCTAATCCTAATCTTCAACACTAAACCTAACACTTAACCCTAACCCTGTACCAAACCCTAATCCCTCATCTTAACCCTAACCGTAAACCTCAACCCTAAACCAAAGTGTAACCGTTAAACCTAAGAGTAGCCTTTAACCCTAACCCTAATCTCTAACCATATGCCCTCACCCTAACACTAAACTTCATCCTTAACCCTAACCATAATCCTACCCCTAAATCTAATTCTCAGACTTCTTGCTTTCTTAGAGTTTAGAAAGCCTGCCATCCTCCCATGCCATGCGTGAAAGGAGGCTCTACCACTGTGTCCTGCATGAAACCCCCGGGCCCATACCCAGAGTATGATAGAGTGGGTTCCCGGGTACAATCCCAGCCCCCTAAACTCCCCCCGCCCGCCTAATGCAGACAGGGCCCGTGCGCTAAGCATAAACAATACCTTTAACAGATAACCCTAACCCTGAACATAACACCCAACCCTGTTCCTATTTCTCCCCTTAACACGTAAACCTCACCGTGCGCCTAACTTTAACCTCTTATCCTAACGTTAATGCATAACCCATTTCCTGAGAACAACCCCATCCCATAATTCTAACCCTATCTCCTAGTCATCACTGTGACACCTAATCCCTAACCCTAATTCTAAACCGCTAACCCTAACCGTAACCCTACCTACAACCCTGACACTGACAGTAACCCTTACTTCTAACCCCAACGCTATGCCTAACAAAAACCCTAACCCTTGACCTTAACCCCTAAGCCTTACCCTAACCCTTAACCCTAATCCTAATCCTAACCATTAAACCTAACCCTAGCTCTTAAAGCTAACCCTAAACCTTACCCTCACGACTAGACCTAACGCTGACACTAACCTAACACCTAACCCTAACCAGAACCCCTAAAGCTAACCCTGAACCCTATCCCTAACCCTAGCAGTAAACTTTAACCCTAAACCTAAGCCCGACCCGTAACACTAATCCTATCCTTTTACCCTAAAACTAACCCCTAAACCTAACCCCTATACCTCACCCTAACTCTAACCCCAATCCTAATTCTAACCATACCCCTTCATAAAACACTAACTCCTAACCGCTAACCCTAACACTAACCAAAAACCCTAATCACTAATCCCTAACCCTAACGCTTAACCTTTACCCTAACCGTTAACCCTAACCCAAATCTTAACACTGACCCTAACCTGAACCTTTAACTCTAAGCCTAACCCTTAACCCTACAGTAAGGAAGACCCTTAATGCTAATGGGATCCCTTATCCCTAACCCTAACACTACAGCTAAAAATAACCCTAACCTTTGATCCTTAAACCTATCCCCTAACACTTACTTTAACCCCAAACCCTAACCCTAATCCTAAGCATTAAACCTAACCCTATCTCTTAACCCTAACGCTAGCCCTTACCCTAACGCCTAGATCTAACCCTAAATCGAACCTACCGCCTAATCCTAACCTTAAGCCCTAATGCTAACTCTAACCCTGAACCCTAAACCTACCCGTAACCCTTAACACTAACCCTATCCTTCAACCTTAACCCTGACCCTAACCATTACCCGCACCCAAGCATTTAACCCTGACCCTACCCCTAATCCTTAATGATAACCCTAACACTAAACCCTAACCCTAACCCCACACTTATCCGTAATCCTATCCCTTAACCCTAACCCTAATGCTAACCCCTAAACGTAACCCTAACCGTCACCAGTAAACCTAACCCTAAACTCTAACACAAACCATAGCATTAAACTAACTGAAACTAACCCTATCCCTAACCCTAACCCTAAATCCTAACTCTTAACCTTAACCCTAAGCGTTAACTCTCACGCTAACCTTTAATCCTAACCCTAATCCTAATCTTCAACACTAAACCTAACACTTAACCCTAACCCTGTACCATAACCTAACCCCTCATCTTAACCCTAATCGTAAACCTCAACCCTAAACCAAAGTGTAACCGTTAAACCTAAGAGTAACCTTTAACCCTAACCCTAATACCTAAGCCTAAGCCCTCACCCTAACACTAAACTTCATCCTTAACCCTAACCATAATCCAACCCTAAATCTCGTTCTCACACTTCTTGCTTTCTTAGAGTTTAGAAAGCCTGCCATCCTCCCATGCCATGGGTGAAAGGAGGCTCTACCACTGTGTCCTGCATGAAACCCACGGGCCCATACCCAGAGTATGATAGAGTGGGTTCCCGGGTACAATCCCAGCCCCCTAAACTCCCCCCGCCCGCCTAATGCAGACAGGGCCCGTGCGCTAAGCATAAACAATACCTTTAACAGATAACCCTAACCCTGAACATAACACCCAACCCTGTTCCTATTTCTCCCCTTAACACGTAAACCTCACCGTGCGCCTAACTTTAACCTCTTATCCTAACGTTAATGCATAACCCATTTCCTGAGAACAACCGCTATCCCATAATTCTAACCCTATCTGCTAGTGATCACTGTGACACCTAATCCCTAACCCTAATTCTAAACCGCTAACCCTAACCGTAACCCTACCTACAACCCTAACACTGACAGTAACCCTTACTTCTAACCCCAACGCTATGCCTAACAAAAACCCTAACCTTGACCCTAACCCTTCACCCTAACCCCTAAGGCTTACCCTAACCCTTAACCCTAATCCTAATCCTAACCATTAAACCTAACCCTAGCTCTTAAAGCTAACCCTAAACCTTACCCTCACGACTAGGCCTAACCCTGACAGTAACCTAACACCTAACCCTTACCAGAACCCCTAAAGCTAACCCTGAACCCTATCCCTAACCCTAGCAGTAAACTTTAACCCTAAACCTAAGCCCAACCCGTAACCTTAATCCTATCCTTTTACCCTAAAACTAACCCCTAAACCTAACCCCTATACCTCACCCTAACTCTAACCCCAATCCTAATTCTAACCATACCCCTTCATAAAACACTAACTCCTAACCGCTAACCCTAACACTAACCAAAAACCCTAATCACTAATCCCTAACCCTAACGCTTAACCTTTACCCTAACCGTTAACCCTCACCCTAAATCTTAACACTGACCCTAACCTTAACCTTTAACTCTAAGCCTAACCCTTAACCCTACAGTAAGGAAGACCCTTAATGCTAATGGGATCCCTTATCCCTAACCCTAACACTACAGCTAAAAATAACCCTAACCTTTGATCCTTAAACCTAACCCCTAACACTTACTTTAACCCCAAACCCTAACCCTAATCCTAAGCATTAAACCTAACACTATCTCTGAACCCTAACGCTAGCCCTTACCCTAACGCCTAGATCTAACCCTAAATCGAATCTACCGCCTAATCCTAAACTTAAGCCCTAATGCTAACTCTAACCCTGAACCCTAAACCTACCCGTAACCCTTAACACTAACCCTATCCGTGAACCTTAAACCTGACCCTAAACATTACCCGCACCCAAGCATTTAACCCTGACCCTACACCTAATCCTTAATGATAACACTAACACTAAACCCTAACCCTAAGCCCAACAGTTAACCCTAATCCTATCCCTTAACCCTAACCCTAACGCAAACCCCTAAACATAACCCTAACCGTGACCAGTAAACCTAACCTTAACCTCTAACACAAACCATAGCACATAACTCTAACCCTAAAACTAAACCTAACCCCAACCCTAACCCTAAACCCTAACTCTTAACCTTAAACCTAAGCGTTAACTCTCACGCTAACCTTTAATCCTAACCCTAATCCTAATCTTCAACACTAAACCTAACACTTAACCCTAACCCTGTACCAAACCCTAATCCCTCATCTTAACCCTAACCGTAAACCTCAACCCTAAACCAAAGTGTAACCGTTAAACCTAAGAGTAGCCTTTAACCCTAACCCTAATCTCTAACCCTATGCCCTCACCCTAACACTAAACTTCATCCTTAACCCTAACCATAATCCTACCCCTAAATCTAATTCTCAGACTTCTTGCTTTCTTAGAGTTTAGAAAGCCTGCCATCCTCCCATGCCATGCGTGAAAGGAGGCTCTACCACTGTGTCCTGCATGAAACCCCCGGGCCCATACCCAGAGTATGATAGAGTGGGTTCCCGGGTACAATCCCAGCCCCCTAAACTCCCCCCGCCCGCCTAATGCAGACAGGGCCCGTGCGCTAAGCATAAACAATACCTTTAACAGATAACCCTAACCCTGAACATAACACCCAACCCTGTTCCTATTTCTCCCCTTAACACGTAAACCTCACCGTGCGCCTAACTTTAACCTCTTATCCTAACGTTAATGCATAACCCATTTCCTGAGAACAACCCCATCCCATAATTCTAACCCTATCTCCTAGTCATCACTGTGACACCTAATCCCTAACCCTAATTCTAAACCGCTAACCCTAACCGTAACCCTACCTACAACCCTGACACTGACAGTAACCCTTACTTCTAACCCCAACGCTATGCCTAACAAAAACCCTAACCCTTGACCTTAACCCCTAAGCCTTACCCTAACCCTTAACCCTAATCCTAATCCTAACCATTAAACCTAACCCTAGCTCTTAAAGCTAACCCTAAACCTTACCCTCACGACTAGACCTAACGCTGACACTAACCTAACACCTAACCCTAACCAGAACCCCTAAAGCTAACCCTGAACCCTATCCCTAACCCTAGCAGTAAACTTTAACCCTAAACCTAAGCCCGACCCGTAACACTAATCCTATCCTTTTACCCTAAAACTAACCCCTAAACCTAACCCCTATACCTCACCCTAACTCTAACCCCAATCCTAATTCTAACCATACCCCTTCATAAAACACTAACTCCTAACCGCTAACCCTAACACTAACCAAAAACCCTAATCACTAATCCCTAACCCTAACGCTTAACCTTTACCCTAACCGTTAACCCTAACCCAAATCTTAACACTGACCCTAACCTGAACCTTTAACTCTAAGCCTAACCCTTAACCCTACAGTAAGGAAGACCCTTAATGCTAATGGGATCCCTTATCCCTAACCCTAACACTACAGCTAAAAATAACCCTAACCTTTGATCCTTAAACCTATCCCCTAACACTTACTTTAACCCCAAACCCTAACCCTAATCCTAAGCATTAAACCTAACCCTATCTCTTAACCCTAACGCTAGCCCTTACCCTAACGCCTAGATCTAACCCTAAATCGAACCTACCGCCTAATCCTAACCTTAAGCCCTAATGCTAACTCTAACCCTGAACCCTAAACCTACCCGTAACCCTTAACACTAACCCTATCCTTCAACCTTAACCCTGACCCTAACCATTACCCGCACCCAAGCATTTAACCCTGACCCTACCCCTAATCCTTAATGATAACCCTAACACTAAACCCTAACCCTAACCCCACACTTATCCGTAATCCTATCCCTTAACCCTAACCCTAATGCTAACCCCTAAACGTAACCCTAACCGTCACCAGTAAACCTAACCCTAAACTCTAACACAAACCATAGCATTAAACTAACTGAAACTAACCCTATCCCTAACCCTAACCCTAAATCCTAACTCTTAACCTTAACCCTAAGCGTTAACTCTCACGCTAACCTTTAATCCTAACCCTAATCCTAATCTTCAACACTAAACCTAACACTTAACCCTAACCCTGTACCATAACCTAACCCCTCATCTTAACCCTAATCGTAAACCTCAACCCTAAACCAAAGTGTAACCGTTAAACCTAAGAGTAACCTTTAACCCTAACCCTAATACCTAAGCCTAAGCCCTCACCCTAACACTAAACTTCATCCTTAACCCTAACCATAATCCAACCCTAAATCTCGTTCTCACACTTCTTGCTTTCTTAGAGTTTAGAAAGCCTGCCATCCTCCCATGCCATGGGTGAAAGGAGGCTCTACCACTGTGTCCTGCATGAAACCCACGGGCCCATACCCAGAGTATGATAGAGTGGGTTCCCGGGTACAATCCCAGCCCCCTAAACTCCCCCCGCCCGCCTAATGCAGACAGGGCCCGTGCGCTAAGCATAAACAATACCTTTAACAGATAACCCTAACCCTGAACATAACACCCAACCCTGTTCCTATTTCTCCCCTTAACACGTAAACCTCACCGTGCGCCTAACTTTAACCTCTTATCCTAACGTTAATGCATAACCCATTTCCTGAGAACAACCGCTATCCCATAATTCTAACCCTATCTGCTAGTGATCACTGTGACACCTAATCCCTAACCCTAATTCTAAACCGCTAACCCTAACCGTAACCCTACCTACAACCCTAACACTGACAGTAACCCTTACTTCTAACCCCAACGCTATGCCTAACAAAAACCCTAACCTTGACCCTAACCCTTCACCCTAACCCCTAAGGCTTACCCTAACCCTTAACCCTAATCCTAATCCTAACCATTAAACCTAACCCTAGCTCTTAAAGCTAACCCTAAACCTTACCCTCACGACTAGGCCTAACCCTGACAGTAACCTAACACCTAACCCTTACCAGAACCCCTAAAGCTAACCCTGAACCCTATCCCTAACCCTAGCAGTAAACTTTAACCCTAAACCTAAGCCCAACCCGTAACCTTAATCCTATCCTTTTACCCTAAAACTAACCCCTAAACCTAACCCCTATACCTCACCCTAACTCTAACCCCAATCCTAATTCTAACCATACCCCTTCATAAAACACTAACTCCTAACCGCTAACCCTAACACTAACCAAAAACCCTAATCACTAATCCCTAACCCTAACGCTTAACCTTTACCCTAACCGTTAACCCTCACCCTAAATCTTAACACTGACCCTAACCTTAACCTTTAACTCTAAGCCTAACCCTTAACCCTACAGTAAGGAAGACCCTTAATGCTAATGGGATCCCTTATCCCTAACCCTAACACTACAGCTAAAAATAACCCTAACCTTTGATCCTTAAACCTAACCCCTAACACTTACTTTAACCCCAAACCCTAACCCTAATCCTAAGCATTAAACCTAACACTATCTCTGAACCCTAACGCTAGCCCTTACCCTAACGCCTAGATCTAACCCTAAATCGAATCTACCGCCTAATCCTAAACTTAAGCCCTAATGCTAACTCTAACCCTGAACCCTAAACCTACCCGTAACCCTTAACACTAACCCTATCCGTGAACCTTAAACCTGACCCTAAACATTACCCGCACCCAAGCATTTAACCCTGACCCTACACCTAATCCTTAATGATAACACTAACACTAAACCCTAACCCTAAGCCCAACAGTTAACCCTAATCCTATCCCTTAACCCTAACCCTAACGCAAACCCCTAAACATAACCCTAACCGTGACCAGTAAACCTAACCTTAACCTCTAACACAAACCATAGCACATAACTCTAACCCTAAAACTAAACCTAACCCCAACCCTAACCCTAAACCCTAACTCTTAACCTTAAACCTAAGCGTTAACTCTCACGCTAACCTTTAATCCTAACCCTAATCCTAATCTTCAACACTAAACCTAACACTTAACCCTAACCCTGTACCAAACCCTAATCCCTCATCTTAACCCTAACCGTAAACCTCAACCCTAAACCAAAGTGTAACCGTTAAACCTAAGAGTAGCCTTTAACCCTAACCCTAATCTCTAACCCTATGCCCTCACCCTAACACTAAACTTCATCCTTAACCCTAACCATAATCCTACCCCTAAATCTAATTCTCAGACTTCTTGCTTTCTTAGAGTTTAGAAAGCCTGCCATCCTCCCATGCCATGCGTGAAAGGAGGCTCTACCACTGTGTCCTGCATGAAACCCCCGGGCCCATACCCAGAGTATGATAGAGTGGGTTCCCGGGTACAATCCCAGCCCCCTAAACTCCCCCCGCCCGCCTAATGCAGACAGGGCCCGTGCGCTAAGCATAAACAATACCTTTAACAGATAACCCTAACCCTGAACATAACACCCAACCCTGTTCCTATTTCTCCCCTTAACACGTAAACCTCACCGTGCGCCTAACTTTAACCTCTTATCCTAACGTTAATGCATAACCCATTTCCTGAGAACAACCCCATCCCATAATTCTAACCCTATCTCCTAGTCATCACTGTGACACCTAATCCCTAACCCTAATTCTAAACCGCTAACCCTAACCGTAACCCTACCTACAACCCTGACACTGACAGTAACCCTTACTTCTAACCCCAACGCTATGCCTAACAAAAACCCTAACCCTTGACCTTAACCCCTAAGCCTTACCCTAACCCTTAACCCTAATCCTAATCCTAACCATTAAACCTAACCCTAGCTCTTAAAGCTAACCCTAAACCTTACCCTCACGACTAGACCTAACGCTGACACTAACCTAACACCTAACCCTAACCAGAACCCCTAAAGCTAACCCTGAACCCTATCCCTAACCCTAGCAGTAAACTTTAACCCTAAACCTAAGCCCGACCCGTAACCCTAATCCTATCCTTTTACCCTAAAACTAACCCCTAAACCTAACCCCTATACCTCACCCTAACTCTAACCCCAATCCTAATTCTAACCATACCCCTTCATAAAACACTAACTCCTAACCGCTAACCCTAACACTAACCAAAAACCCTAATCACTAATCCCTAACCCTAACGCTTAACCTTTACCCTAACCGTTAACCCTAACCCAAATCTTAACACTGACCCTAACCTGAACCTTTAACTCTAAGCCTAACCCTTAACCCTACAGTAAGGAAGACCCTTAATGCTAATGGGATCCCTTATCCCTAACCCTAACACTACAGCTAAAAATAACCCTAACCTTTGATCCTTAAACCTATCCCCTAACACTTACTTTAACCCCAAACCCTAACCCTAATCCTAAGCATTAAACCTAACCCTATCTCTTAACCCTAACGCTAGCCCTTACCCTAACGCCTAGATCTAACCCTAAATCGAACCTACCGCCTAATCCTAACCTTAAGCCCTAATGCTAACTCTAACCCTGAACCCTAAACCTACCCGTAACCCTTAACACTAACCCTATCCTTCAACCTTAACCCTGACCCTAACCATTACCCGCACCCAAGCATTTAACCCTGACCCTACCCCTAATCCTTAATGATAACCCTAACACTAAACCCTAACCCTAACCCCACACTTATCCGTAATCCTATCCCTTAACCCTAACCCTAATGCTAACCCCTAAACGTAACCCTAACCGTCACCAGTAAACCTAACCCTAAACTCTAACACAAACCATAGCATTAAACTAACTGAAACTAACCCTATCCCTAACCCTAACCCTAAATCCTAACTCTTAACCTTAACCCTAAGCGTTAACTCTCACGCTAACCTTTAATCCTAACCCTAATCCTAATCTTCAACACTAAACCTAACACTTAACCCTAACCCTGTACCATAACCTAACCCCTCATCTTAACCCTAATCGTAAACCTCAACCCTAAACCAAAGTGTAACCGTTAAACCTAAGAGTAACCTTTAACCCTAACCCTAATACCTAAGCCTAAGCCCTCACCCTAACACTAAACTTCATCCTTAACCCTAACCATAATCCAACCCTAAATCTCGTTCTCACACTTCTTGCTTTCTTAGAGTTTAGAAAGCCTGCCATCCTCCCATGCCATGGGTGAAAGGAGGCTCTACCACTGTGTCCTGCATGAAACCCACGGGCCCATACCCAGAGTATGATAGAGTGGGTTCCCGGGTACAATCCCAGCCCCCTAAACTCCCCCCGCCCGCCTAATGCAGACAGGGCCCGTGCGCTAAGCATAAACAATACCTTTAACAGATAACCCTAACCCTGAACATAACACCCAACCCTGTTCCTATTTCTCCCCTTAACACGTAAACCTCACCGTGCGCCTAACTTTAACCTCTTATCCTAACGTTAATGCATAACCCATTTCCTGAGAACAACCGCTATCCCATAATTCTAACCCTATCTGCTAGTGATCACTGTGACACCTAATCCCTAACCCTAATTCTAAACCGCTAACCCTAACCGTAACCCTACCTACAACCCTAACACTGACAGTAACCCTTACTTCTAACCCCAACGCTATGCCTAACAAAAACCCTAACCTTGACCCTAACCCTTCACCCTAACCCCTAAGGCTTACCCTAACCCTTAACCCTAATCCTAATCCTAACCATTAAACCTAACCCTAGCTCTTAAAGCTAACCCTAAACCTTACCCTCACGACTAGGCCTAACCCTGACAGTAACCTAACACCTAACCCTTACCAGAACCCCTAAAGCTAACCCTGAACCCTATCCCTAACCCTAGCAGTAAACTTTAACCCTAAACCTAAGCCCAACCCGTAACCTTAATCCTATCCTTTTACCCTAAAACTAACCCCTAAACCTAACCCCTATACCTCACCCTAACTCTAACCCCAATCCTAATTCTAACCATACCCCTTCATAAAACACTAACTCCTAACCGCTAACCCTAACACTAACCAAAAACCCTAATCACTAATCCCTAACCCTAACGCTTAACCTTTACCCTAACCGTTAACCCTCACCCTAAATCTTAACACTGACCCTATCCTTAAACTTTAACTCTAAGCCTAACCCCTAACCCTACAGTAAGGAAGACCCTTAATGCTAATGGGATCCCTTATCCCTAACCCTAACACTACAGCTAAAAATAACCCTAACCTTTGATCCTGAAACCTAACCCCTAACACTTACTTTAACCCCAAACCCTAACCCTAATCCTAAGCATTAAACCTAACCCTATCTCTTAACCCTAACGCTAGCCCTTACCCTAATGCCTAGATCTAACCCTAAATCGAACCTACCGCCTAATCCTAACCTTAAGCCCTAATGCTAACTCTAACCCTGAACCCTAAACCTACCCGTAACCCTTAACACTAACCCTATCCGTGAACCTTAAACCTGACCCTAACCATTACCCGCACCCAAGCATTTAACCCTGACCCTACCCCTAATCCTTAATGATAACCCTAACACTAAACCCTCACCCTACTCCCAACACTTAACCCTAATCCTATCCCTTAACCCTAACCCTAATGCTAACCCCTAAACGTAACCCTCACCGTGACCATTAAACCTAACCCTAACCTCTAACACAAACCATAGCACATAACTCTAACCCTAAAACGAACCCTAAACCTAACCCTAACCCCTAACTCTTAAGCTTAACACTAAGCGTTAACTCTCACGCTAACCTTTAATCCTAACCCTAATCCTAATCTTCAACCCTAAACCTAACACTTAACCCTAACCCTGTACCAAACCCTAACCCCTCATCTTAACCCTAACCGTAAACCTCAACCCTAAACCAAAGTGTAACCGTTAAACCTAAGAGTAGCCTTTAACCCTAACCCTAATCCCTAACCCTAAGCCCTCACCCTAACACTAAACTTCATCCTTAACCCTCACCATAATCCTACCCCTAAATCTAATTCTCAGACTTCTTGCTTTCTTAGAGTTTAGAAAGCCTGCCATCCTCCCATGCCATGCGTGAAAGGAGGCTCTACCACTGTGTCCTGCATGAAACCCACGGGCCCATACCCAGAGTATGATAGAGTGGGTTCCCGGGTACAATCCCAGCCCCCTAAACTCCCCCCGCCCGCCTAATGCAGACAGGGCCCATGCGCTAAGCATAAACAATACCTTTAACAGATAACCCTAACCCTGAACATAACACCCAACCCTGTTCCTATTTCTCCCCTTAACACGTAAACCTCACCGTGCGCCTAACTTTAACCTCTTATCCTAACGTTAATGCATAACCCATTTCCTGAGAACAACCCCATCCCATAATTCTAACCCTATCTCCTAGTCATCACTGTGACACCTAATCCCTAACCCTAATTCTAAACCGCTAACCCTAACCGTAACCCTACCTACAACCCTGACACTGACAGTAACCCTTACTTCTAACCCCAACGCTATGCCTAACAAAAACCCTAACCCTTCACCCTAACCCCTAAGCCTTACCCTAACCCTTAACCCTAATCCTAATCCTAACCATTAAACCTAACCCTAGCTTTTAAAGCTAACCCTAAACCTTACCCTCACGACTAGACCTAACCCTGACACTAACCTAACACCTAACCCTAACCAGAACCCCTAAAGCTAACCCTGAACCCTATCCCTAACCCTAGCAGTAAACTTTAACCCTAAACCTAAGCCCAACCCGTAACCCTAATCCTATCCTTTTACCCTAAAACTAACCCCTAAACCTAACCCCTATACCTCACCCTAACTCTAACCCCAATCCTAATTCTAACCATACCCCTTCATAAAACACTAACTCCTAACCGCTAACCCTAACACTAACCAAAAATCCTAATCACTAATCCCTAACCCTAACGCTTAACCTTTACCCTAACCGTTAACCCTCACCCTAAATCTTAACACTGACCCTAACCTTAACCTTTAACTCTAAGCCTAACCCTTAACCCTACAGTAAGGAAGACCCTTAATGCTAATGGGATCCCTTATCCCTAACCCTAACACTGCAGCTAAAAATAACCCTAACCTTGGATCCTTAACCTAACCCCTAACACTTACTTTAACCCCAAACCCTAACCCTAATCCTAAGCATTAAACCTAACCCTATCTCTTAAGCCTAAGGCTAGCCCTTACCCGAACGCCTAGATCTAACCCTAAATCGAACCTACCGCCTAATCCTAACCTTAAGCCCTAATGCTAACTCTAACCCTGAACCCTAAACCTACCCGTAACCCTTAACACTAACCCTATCCGTGAACCCTAACCCTGACCCTAACCATTACCCGCACCCAGGCATTTGACCCTGACCCTACCCTAGTCCTTAATGATAACCCTAACACTAAACCCTAACCCTAAGGCCAACACTTAACCGTAATCCTATCCCTTAACCCTAACCCTAACCCTAACCCTAATGCTAACCCCTAAACGTAACCCTAACCGTCACCAGTAAACCTAACCCTAACCTCTAACACAAACCATAGCACATAACTCTAACCCTAAAACTAACCCTAACCCTAAACCTAACCCTAAACCCTAACTCTTAACCTCAACCCTAAGCGTTAACTCTCACGCTATCCTGTAATCCTAACCCTAATCCTAATCTTCAACCCTAAACCTTACACTTAACCCTAACCCTGTACCAAACCCTAACCCCTCATCTTAACCCTAACAGTAAACCTCAACCCTAAACCAAAGTGTAACCGTTAAACCTAAGAGTAACCTTTAACCCTAACCCTAATCCCTAACCCTAAGCCCTCACCCTAACACTAAACTTCATCCTTAACCCTAACCATAATCCTAACCCTAAATCTAATTCTCAGACTTCTTGCTTTCTTAGAGTTTAGAAAGCCTGCAATCCTCCCATGCCATGCGTTAAAGGAGGCTCTACCACTGTGTCCTGTATGAAACCCACGGGCCCATACCCAGAGTATGATAGAGTGGGTTCCCGGGTACAATCTCAGCCCCCAAATCTCACCCCCGCCCGCCTAATGCAGGCAGGGCCCGTGCGCTAAGCATAAACAATACCTTTAACAGATAACCCTAACCCTGAACATAACACCCAACCCTGTTCCTATTTCTCCCCTTAACACGTAAACTTCACCGTGCGCCTAACTTTAACCTCTTATCCTAACGTTAATGCATAACCCATTTCCTGAGAACAACCCCTATCCCATAATTCTAACCCTATCTCCTAGTCATCACTGTGACACCTAATCCCTAACCCTAATTCCAAACCGCTAACCCTAACCGTAACCCTAACTACAACCCTAACACTGACAGTAACCGTTACTTCTAACCCCAATGCTATGCCTAACAAAAACCCTAACCCTTGACCCTAACCCTTCACCCTAACCCCTAAGACTTACCCTAACCCTTAACCCTAATCCTAATCCTAACCATGAAACCTAACCCTAGCTCTTAAAGCTAACCCTAAACCTTACCCTCACGACTAGACCTAACCCTGACACTAACCTAACACTTAACCCTCACCAGAACCCCTAAAGCTAACCCTGAACCCTATCCCTAACCCTAGCAGTAAACTTTAACCCTAAACCTAAGCCCAACCCGTAACCCTAATCCTATCCTTTTACCCTAAAACTAACCCCTAAACCTAACCCCTATACCTCACCCTAACTCTAACCCCAATCCTAATTCTAACCATACCCCTTCATAAAACACTAACCGCTAACCTAACACTAACCAAAAACCCTAATCACTAATCCCTAACCCTAACGCTTAACCTTTACCCTAACCGTTAACCCTCACCCTAAATCTTAACACTGACCCTAACCTTAACCTTTAACTCTAAGCCTAACCCTTAACCCTACAGTAAGGAAGACCCTTAATGCTAATGGGATCCCTTATCCCTAACCCTAACACTACAGCTAAAAATAACCCTAACCTTTGATCCTTAAACCTAACCCCTAACACTTACTTTAACCCCAAACCCTAACCCTAATCCTAAGCATTAAACCTAACCCTATCTCTGAACCCTAACGCTAGCCCTTACCCTAATGCCTAGATCTAACCCTAAATCGAATCTACCGCCTAATCCTAACCTTAAGCCCTAATGCTAACTCTAACCCTGAACCCTAAACCTACCCGTAACCCTTAACACTAACCCTATCCGTGAACCTTAACCCTGACCCTAACCATTACCCGCACCCAAGCATT
>NW_027182908.1:80000-90000 GCF_041146395.1 Eulemur rufifrons | reverse complement strand
TCCTACCATACCCTACCCCTAACCCTAACCCCTAACACCTAACCCTAACACAAACCCCTACCCTAACCCTAACCCTAACCCTAACCCTAACCTAACCCTAACCCCTAACCCTAACTCTAACCCTAACCCAACCCTAACCCTAACACTAACCCCTAACCCTAACCCCTAACCCTAACCCTAACGCTACCCCACCCTTAAACCTAACCCCTAACCCTAACCCTAACCCTAAACCCTAACCCTAACCCCTACCCTAACCCTAACCCTAACCCTACCCCTACTCCTTACCCTACCCTTACCCTAACACTAACCCCAACCCCAACCCCAACCAAACCCTAACCCTAACCCATAACCCTAACCCTAACCCAACCCTAACCCTAACCCTAACCCCTAACCCTAACCCCTGACCCTGACACTGACCCCTGACCCTGACCCTGACCCTAACCCTAGCCCTAGCCCTAACCCTAACACCTGACCCTAACCCTAACGATAACCCCTAACCCTAACCCCTAACCCCTACCCCTACCACTACCCCTAACCCTAACCCCTAACCCTACCCCTACCTCTACCCCTAACCCTAACCCTAACCACTAACCCTAACCCTAACACCTAACTCTAACCCCTAACCATAACTCTAACCCCTAACCCTAACCCTAACCCCTAACCCTAACCCCTGACCCTGACCCTGACCCCTAACCCTGACCCTGACCCTAACCCTAGCCCTAGCCCTAAGCCTAACCCTAACCCTAACCCTACCCCTAAACCTAACTTCTAGCCCTCTCCCTAGCCCTAATCCCTAACCCTAACCCTAACCCAACCCTAACCCTAACCCCTAACCCTAACCCCTAACCCTATCCTACCCTACCCTACCCCTAACCCTAACCCCTAACCCCTAACCCTAACACTAACCCCTACCCTAACCCTAACCCTAACCCTACCCCTAACCCTAACCTAACCCTAACCCTAACCCCTAACCCTAACCCCTGACCCTGACCCTAACCCTAACCCTAACCCCTAACCTAACCCCTAAGCCGAACCCTGACCCTAACCCTAACCCTAACGCTAACCCCTAATCCTAACCCTAAGCCCTAAACCTAACCCTAACCCCAAACCCTAACCCTAACCCCTAACCCTAACCCTAACCCCTAAACCTAACCCCTAACCCTAACCCTACCCTAACCCTAACACCTAACCCTAACCCCTAACCCTAACCCTAACCCCTAACCCTAACCCTAACCCCTAACCCTAACCCTAACCCCTAACCCTAAACCCTAACCCGAACCCTGACCCTAACCCTAACCCTAACCCTAACCCCTAACCCTAACCCCTAACCCTAACCCTAACCCCTAACCCTAAACCCTAACCCGAACCCCAACCCCAACCCTAACCCTAAACCTACCCATAACCCTAACCCCTAACCCTAACCCCTAACACTAACCCCTAACCCTAACCCTAACCCCTAACGCCTACCCCTACCCCTAACCCTAACCCCTAACCCTACCCCTACCCCTAACCCTAAACCTAACCCTAACCCCTACCCCTACCCCTAACCCCTAACCCTACCCCGAACCCTAACCCTAAACCTATCTTCTAACCCTAAACCCTAACCCTAACCCTAACCCCTAACCCTAACCCCTAACCCTAAACCTAACCCCTAACCCTAACCCTAACCCCTAAACCTAACCCCTGACCCTGACCCTGACCCCTGACCCTGACCCTGACCCTAACCCTAGCCCTAGCCCTAGCCCTAACCCTAACCCCTAACCCTAACCCCTAACCCTAACCCTAACCCTAACCCTAACCCTAAACCTTACCCTCACGACTAGACCTAACCCTGACACTAACCTAACACCTGACCCTAACCAGACCCCTAAAGCTAACCCTGAAACCTATCCCTAACCCTAGCAGTAAACTTTAACCCTAAACCTAAGGCCAACCCGTAACACTAATCCTAACCTTTTACCCTAAACCTAACCCCTATACCTCACCCTAACTCTAACCCGAATCCTAATTCTAACCATACCCCTTCATAAAACACTAACTCCTAACCACTAACCCTAACACTAACCAAAAACCCTAATCACTAATCCCTAACCCTAACCCTTAACCTTTACCCTAACCGTTAACCCTCACCCCAAATCTTAACACTGACCCTAACCTTAACCTTTAACTCTAAGCCTAACCCTTAACCCTACAGTAAGGAAGACCCTTAAAGCTAATGGGATCCCTTATCCCTAACCCTAACACTACAGGTAAAAATAACCCTAACCTTTGATCCTTAAACCTAACCCGTAACACTTACTTTAACCCCAAACCCTAACCCTAATCCTAAGCATTAAACCTAACCCTATCTCTTAGCCCTAACGCTAGCCCTTACCCTAACGCCTAGATATAACCCTAAATCGAACCTACCGCCTAATCCTAACCTTAAGCCCTAATGCTAACTCTAACACTGAACCCTAAACCTACCCGTAACCCTTAACACTAACCCTATCCGTCAACCTTAACCATGACCCTAACCATTACCCGCACCAAAGCATTTAACCCTGACCCTACCCCTAATCCTTAATGATAACCCTAACACTAAACTCTAACCCTAAGCCCAACACTTATCCCTAATCCTATCCCTTAACCCTAACCCTAATGCTAACCCCTAAACGTAACCGTAACCGTGACCAGTAAACCTAACCCTAACCTCTAACACAAACCATAGCACTAAACTAACTAAAACTAACCCTATCCCTAATCCTAAACCTAAACCCTAACTCTTAACCTTAACCCTAAGCGTTAACTCTCACGCTAACCTTTAATCCTAACCCTAATCCTAATCTTCAACCCTAAACCTAACACTTAACCCTAACCCTGTACCAAACCCTAACCCCTCATCTTAACCTAACCGTAAACCTCAACCCTAAACCAAAGTGTAACCGTTAAACCTAAGAGTAACCTTTACCGTAACCCTAAGCCCTAACCCTAAGCCCTAACCCTAACACTAAACTTCATCCTTAACCCTAACCATAATCCTAACCCTAAATCTAATTCTCAGACTTCTTGCTTTCTTAGAGTTTAGAAAGCCTGCAATCCTCCCACGCCATGCGTGAAAGGAGGCTCTACCACTGTGTCCTGCATGAAACCCACGGGCCCATACCCAGAGTATGATAGAGTGGGTTCCCGGGTACAATCCCAGCCCCCTAAACTCCCCCCGCCCGCCTAATGCAGACAGGGCCCGCGCGCTAAGCATAAACAATACCTTTAACAGATAACCCTAACCCTGAACATAACACCCAACCCTGTTCCTATTTCTCCCCTTAACACGTAAACCTCACCGTGCGCCTAACTTTAACCTCTTATCCTAACGTTAATGCATAACCCATTTCCTGAGAACAACCCCTATCCCATAATTCTAACCCTATCTCCTAGTCATCACTGTGACACCTAATCCCTAACCCTAATTCTAAACCGCTAACCCTAACCGTAACCCTACCTACAACCCTAACACTGACAGTAACCCTTACTTCTAACCCCAACACTATGCCTAACAAAAACCCTAACCCTTGACCCTAACCCTTCACCCTAACCCCTAAGCCTTACCCTAACCCTTAACCCTAATCCTAATCCTAACCATTAAACCTAACCCTAGCTCTTAAAGCTAACCCTAAACCTTACCCTCATGACTAGACCTAACCCTGACACTAACCTAACACCTAACCCTAACCCTAACCCTAACCCTAACCCTGAACCCTATCCCTAACCCTAGCAGTAAACTTTAACCCTAAACCTAAGCCCAACCGGTAACCCTAATCCTATCCTTTTACCCTAAAACTAACCCCTAAACCTAACCCCTATACCTCACCCTAACTCTAAACCCAATCCTAATTCTAACCATACCCCTTCATAAAACACTAACTCCTAACCGCTAACCCTAACACTAACCAAATACCCTAATCACTAATCCCTAACCCTAACGCTTAACCTTTACCCTAACCGTTAACCCTCACCCTAAATCTTAACACTGACCCTAACCTTAACCTTTAACTCTAAGCCTAACCCTTAACCCTACAGTAAGGAAGACCCTTAATGCTAATGGGATCCCTTATCCCTAACCCTAACACTACAGCTAATAATAACCCTAACCTTTGATCCTTAAACCTAACCCCTAACACTTACTTTAACCCCAAACCCTAACCCTAATCCTAAGCATTAAACCTAACCCTATCTCTTAACCCTAACGCTAGCCCTTACCCTAATGCCTAGATCTAACCCTAAATCGAACCTACCGCCTAATCCTAACCTCAAGCCCTAATGCTAACTCTAACCCTGAACCCTAAACCTACCCATAACCCTTAACACTAACCCTATCCGTGAACCTTAACCCTGACCCTAACCATTACCCGCACCCAAGCATTTAAACCTGACCCTACCCCTAATCCTTAATGATAACCCTAACGCTAAACCCTGACCCTACTCCCAACACTTAACCCTAACCTTGTCCCTTAACCCTAACCCTAATGCTAACCCCCAAACGTAACCCTCACCGTGACCAGTAAACCTAACCCTAAACTCTAACACAAACCATAGCACATAACTCTAACCCTAAAACGAACCCTAAACCTAACCCTAACCCCTAACTCTTAAGCTTAACCCTAAGCGTTAACTCTCACGCTAACCTTTAATTCTAACCCTAATCCTAATCTTCAACCCTAAACCTAACACTTAACCCTAACCCTGTACCAAACCCTAACCCCTCATCTTAACCCTAACCGTAAACCTCAACCCTAAAAAAAAGTGTAACCATTAAACCTAAGAGTAACCTTTAACCCTAACCCTAAGCCCTAACCCTAAGCCCTCACCCTAACACTAAACTTCATCCTTAACCCTAACCATAATCCTAACCCTAAATCTAATTCTCAGACTTCTTGCTTTCTTAGAGTTTAGAAAGCCTGCAATCCTCCCATGCCATGCGTGAAAGGAGGCTCTACCACTGTGTCCTGCATGAAACCCACGGGCCCATACCCAGAGTATGATAGAGTGGGTTCCCGGGTACAATCCCAGCCCCCTAAACTCCCCCCGCCCACCTAATGCAGACAGGGCCCGTGCGCTAAGCATAAACAGTACCTTTAACAGATAACCCTAACCCTGAACATAACACCCAACCCTGTTCCTATTTCTCCCCTTAACATGTAAACTTCACCGTGCGCCTAACTTTAACCTCTTATCCTAACGTTAATGCATAACCCATTTCCTGAGAACAACCCCTATCCCATAATTCTAACCCTATCTCCTAGTCATCACTGTGACACCTAATCCCTAACCCTAATTCTAAACCGCTAACCCTAACCGTTATCCTACCTACAACCCTAACACTGACAGTAACCCTTACTTCTAACCCCAACGCTATGCCTAAAAAAACACTAACCCTTTACCCTAACCCTTCACCCTCACCCCTAAGCCTTACCCTAACCCTTAACCCTAATCCTAATCCTAACCATTAAACCTAATCCTAGCTCTTAAACTAACCCTAAACCTTACCCTCACGACTAGACCTAACCCTGACGCTAACCTAACACCTAACCCTAACCAGAACCCCTAAAGCTAACCCTGAACCCTATCCCTAACCCTAGCAGTAAACTTTAACCCTAAACCTAAGCCCAACCCGTAACCCTAATCCTATCCTTTTACCCTAAAACTAACCCCTAAACCTAACCCCTATACCTCACCCTAACTCTAACCCCAATCCTAATTCTAACCATACCCCTTCATAAAACACTAACTCCTAACCGCTAACCCTAACACTAACCAAAAACCCTAATCACTAATCCCTAACCCTAACGCTTAACCTTTACCCTAACCATTAACCCTCACCCTAAATCTTAACACTGACCCTAACCTTAACCTTTAACTCTAAGCCTAACCCTTAACCCTACAGTAAGGAAGACCCTTAATGCTAATGGGATCCCTTATCCCTAACCCTAACACTACAGCTAAAAATAACCCTAACCTTTGATCCTGAAACCTAACCCCTAACACTTTCTTTAACCCCAAACCCTAACCCTAATCCTAAGCATTAAACCTAACCCTATCTCTTAACCCTAACGCTAGCCCTTACCCTAACGCCTAGATCTAACCCTAAGTCTAACCTACCGCCTAATCCTAACCTTAAGCCCTAATGCTAACTCTAACCCTGAACCCTAAACCTACCCGTAACCTGTAACACTAACCCTATCCGTGAACCTTAACCCCGACCCTAACCGTTACCCGCACCCAAGCATTTAACCCTGACCCTACCCCTAATCCTTAATGATAACCCTAACACTAAACCCTCACCCTACGCCCAACACTTAACCCTCATCCTATCACTTAACCCTAACCCTAATGCTAACCCCTAAACGTAACCCTCACCGTGACCAGTAAACCTAACCCTAACCTCTAACACAAACCATAGCACATAACTCTAACCCTAAAACGAACCCTAAACCTAACCCTAACCCTAAACCCTAACTCTTAACCTTAACCCTAAGCGTTAACTCTCACGCTAACCTTTAATCCTAACCCTAATCCTAATCTTCAACCCTAAACCTAACACTTAACCCTAACCCTGTACCAAACCCTAACCCCTCATCTTAACCCTAACCGTAAACCTCAACCCTAAACCAAAGGGTAACCGTTAAACCTAAGAGTAACCTTTAACCCTAACCCTAAGCCCTAACCCTAAGCCCTCACCCTAACACTAAACTTCATCCTTAACCCTAACCATAATCCTAACCCTAAATCTAATTCTCAGACTTCTTGCTTTCTTAGAGTTTAGAAAGCCTGCAATCCTCCCATACCATGCGTCAAAGGAGGCTCTACCACTGTGTCCTGCATGAAACCCATGGGCCCATACCGAGAGTATGATAGAGTGGGTTCCCGGGTACAATCCCAGCCCCCAAAACTCCCCCCGGCCGCCTAATGCAGACAGGGCCCGTGCGCTAAGCATAAACAATACCTTTAACAGATAACCCTAACCCTGAACATAACACCCAACCCTGTTCCTATTTCTCCCCTTAACACGTAAACCTCACCGTGCGCCTAACTTTAACCTCTTATCCTAACGTTAATGCATAACCCATTTCCTGAGAACAACCCCATCCCATAATTCTAACCCTATCTCCTAGTCATCACTGTGACACCTAATCCCTAACCCTAATTCTAAACCGCTAACCCTAACCGTAACCCTACCTACAACCCTAACACTGACAGTAACCCTTACTTGTAACCCCAACGCTATGCCTAACAAAAACCCTAACCTTGCACCCTAACCCCTAAGCCTTACCCTAACCCTTAACCCTAATCCTAATCCTAACCATTAAACCTAACCCTAGCTCTTAAAGATAACCCTGAACCTTGCCCTCACGACTAGACCTAACCCTGACACTAACCTAACACCTAACCCTAAGCAGAACCCCTAAAGCTAAGCCTGAACCCTATCCCTAACCCTAGCAGTAAACTTTAACCCTAAACCTAAGCCCAACCCGTAACGCTAATCCTATCCTTTTACCCTAAAACTAACCCCTAAACCTAACCCCTATACCTCACCCTAACTCTAACCCCAATCCTAATTCTAACCATACCCCTTCATAAAACACTAACTCCTAACCGCTAACCCTAACACTAACCAAAAACCCTAATCACTAATCCCTAACCCTAACGCTTAACCTTTACCCTAACCGTTAACCCTCACCCTAAATCTTAACACTGACCCTAACCTTAACCTTTAACTCTAAGCCTAACCCTTAACCCTACAGTAAGGAAGACCCTTAATGCTAATGGGATCCCTTTTCCGTAACCCTAACACTACAGCTAAAAATAACAGTAACCTTTCATCCTTAAACCTAACCCCTAACACTTACTTTAACCCCAAACCCTAACCCTAATCCTAAGCATTAAACCTAACCCTATCTCTTAACCCTAACGCTAGCCCTTACCCGAACGCCTAGATCTAACCCTAAATCGAACCTACCGCCTAATCCTAACCTTAAGCCCTAATGCTAACTCTAACCCTGAACCCTAAACCTACCCGTAACCCTTAACACTAACCCTATCCGTGAACCTTAACCCTGACCCTAACCATTACCCGCACCCAGGCATTTAACCCTGACCCTACCCCTAGTCCTTAATGATAACCCTAACACTAAACCCTAACCCTAAGGCCAACACTTAACCGTAATCCTATCCCTTAACCCTAACCCTAACCCTAACCCTAATGCTAACCCCTAAACGTAACCCTAACCGTGAACAGTAAACCTAACCCTAACCTCTAACACAAACCATAGCACATAACTTTAACCCTAAAGCTAACCCTAACCCTAAACCTAACCCTAAACCCTAACTCTTAACCTTAAAACTAAGCGTTAACTCTCACGCTATCCTATAATCCTAACCCTAATCCTAATCTTCAACCCTAAACCTTACACTTAACCCTAACCCTGTACCAAACCCTAACCCCTCATCTTAACCCTAACCGTAAACCTCAACCCTAAACCAAAGTGTAACCATTAAACCTAAGACTAACCTTTAACCCTAACCCTAATTCCTAACCCTAAGCCCTCACCCTAACACTAAACTTCATCCTTAACCCTAACCATAATCCTAACCCTAAATCTAATTCTCAGACTTCTTGCTTTCTTAGAGTTTAGAAAGCCTGCAATCCTCCCATGCCATGCGTGAAAGGAGGCTCTACCACTGTGTCCTGTATGAAACTCACGGACCCATACCCAGAGTATGATAGAGTGGGTTCCCGGGTACAATCCCAGCCCCCTAAACTCCCCCCGCCCGCCTAATGCAGACAGGGCCCGTGCGCTAAGCATAAACAATACCTTTAACAGATAACCCTAACCCTGAACATAACACCCAACCCTGTTCCTATTTCTCCCTTTAACACGTAAACTTCACCGTGCGCCTAACTTTAACCTCTTATCCTAACGTTAATGCATAACCCATTTCCTGAGAACAACCCCTATCCCATAATTCTAACCCTATCTCCTAGTCATCACTGTGACACCTAATCCCTAACCCTAATTCTAAACCGCTAACCCTAACCGTAACCCTACCTACAACCCTAACACTGACAGTAACCCTTACTTCTAACCCCAACGCTATGCCTAATAAAAACCCTAACCCTTGACCCTAACCCTTCACCCTCACCCCTAAGCCTTACCCTAACCCTTAACCCTAATCCTAATCCTAACCATTAAACCTAACCCTAGCTCTTAAAGCTAACCCTAAACCTTACCCTCACGACTAGACCTAACCCTGACACTAACCTAACACTTAACCCTCACCAGAACCCCTAAAGCTAACCCTGAACCCTATCCCTAACCCTAGCAGTAAACTTTAAACCTAAACCTAAGCCCAACCCGTAACCCTAATCCTATCCTTTTACCCTAACACTAACCCCTAAACCTAACCCCTATACCTCACCCTAACTCTAACCCCAATCCTAATTCTAACCATACCCCTTCATAAAACACTAACCGCTAACCTAACACTAACCAAAAACCCTAATCACTAATCCCTAACCCTAACACTTAACCTTTACCCTAACCGTTAACCCTCACCCTAAATCTTAACACTGACCCTAACCTTAACCTTTAACTCTAAGCCTAACACTTAAGCCTACAGTAAGGAAGACCCTTAATGCTAATGGGATCCCTTATCCCTAACCCTAACACTACAACTAAAAATAACCCTAACCTTGGATCCTTAAACCTAACCCCTAACACTTACTTTAACCCCAAACCCTAACCCTAATCCTAAGCATTAAACCTAACCCTATCTCTGAACCCTAACGCTAGCCCTTACCCTAACGCCTAGATCTAACCCTAAATCGAACCTACCGCCTAATCCTAACCTTAAGCCCTAATGCAAACTCTAACCCTGAACCCTAAACCTACCCGTAACCCTTAACACTAACCCTATCCGTGAACCTTAACCCTGACCCTAACCATTACCCGCACCCAAGCAT